>NW_027190297.1:0-44945 GCF_040958095.1 Procambarus clarkii | reverse complement strand
TACTGTTTCATAATCAATATTAAAAGAATTTATCGGAATAACATATACTATAGTATTTGTTTTTATTATATCTAAATTAGTAGACGAATTTAAAAGTCTATTGGAATAAACATAAATAGACATTTTTTAATACAGTCGCAAAAGTGATGAGATTCGATTGACACATCTACAAGTCTTCTTAATTTGGAATTTGGAGGAGGAGTAGTGGTTTATTTGACTGATGACTTTTGTAACAGCTTGCTACATTCTTAGTTCTTTCTAGTTGACGCCATTTTTCTACTCTTTGGTATATAGATAAAGTCGGATGGATCGTGTTTAGAAAGAAAAGTGTCAGAGTAGTTAACAGATGGGATGCAATGTAGGCCGTGATGTGGTGGAGGCATCACATCCATCCACAGTTTCAGATCTAATCCAACACAAAATTAAATTAGAAAAGGTTCAGAGGGATGCCACCAGGCTAGTCCCCGAGCTGAGGGTATGACCTATGAGGAGAAGTTATAAGTTGTTGTCATTATTATATTTTTTCTGGTCTCAGTTGTAAGAGAGAAATACCCCAGATAAAAAATTACATGAAATCTCAGAGTTGAAAGGAATCCTGCTGTTGGTCAATGTTTGGCGATCTTTGAAAAACTTGAGTGCAGAAAGAAAAGTGTCAGGGTACCTAACAGACGGAATGTGATGACGTGGAGGCAGACTCCAAAGCAGTTTTAAATGTAGATATGATAGAGCCCAATGGGCACAGGAATCTGTACACCAGTTCATTGATAGTTAAGAGACGGAGGCCTATGAGCCTAAGCTCAGTCCCCTTCCCCAAGCACAACTAGATGAGTGTATACACACATACACATATTGGATGCAAATAAAAATTCAACCAGTATATATGAAACTATATTCTCTATTTGTTTTCTTTTTTTTAGTAAGTATTAAATAACAGTAATATTATTTTATTTACTTACTAAAACAAAAAAAGAAATAATAAGAGTTTAGTTTTATATATACTGTATACAGTCAACTAGACCACAGAGCTAGATTAGACACGTTTGGACAATTTTAGGCATCCTAGGGAATCATATTATATAATAAACCCCTTGAAAATTTCTTTAAAAACTTATGATGACAAAAAATCAGCTGTGTTATGCCAAAAATTACATAGAACGAGAACTTCAAGAAATTGTTCTAATTTATTAGTTGTTGTCATTATTAATTTTTTCTTGATTCAGTTGTAAGAGATAAATACATTAGAAAAAGATTTCATGAAATCTGAGAGGAATCATGCTCTTTGTCAATGTTTGGTGAATCTTTGGAAAACTTGAGTGCATAAAGTAAAGTGTCAAAGCAGCAACTCCTAAATTAATATTCTCTAGGATGCCTTAAATTGTCCACACGTATCTAATAAACTTTGCGGCCTGGTTGACTGTATTACAGTATATATAAAACTAAACTCTCTTATTCTTTCTTTTTTATAATAATAATAATAATATGTACTTACTAAAAAAGAAATTATTGAGTATAGTTTCATATATAAAGGTGTATTTTTTTATTATCCTGTGTGTGTGTGTGTGTGTGCACTCACATAGTTGTACTCACCTAGTTGTGCTTGGGGGGATTGAGCTTCGGCTCTTTAGTTCCACCTCTCAACAGTCAATGAACTGGTGTGCAGATTCCTGAGCCTAATGGGCTATATCATATCTACATTGGGAACCGAGACATGATCACTTCTTTATAAAATTCTCTGAAATAAAAAACTGGAAAGAACTAAAAATGTTCCTTGTTGTTACAAATTCCACCAGTCTAATAAACCATTACACCTCCAAATTCCAACATCATAGCAAATCGATTGACTCTTATTTTATTGCTTGGAAATCTTTATATCTTTCATCTTGACATCCATTTGTGGAAATTCCCTTAAACAATTGATTCTATCATTATGAAACTCCTGTAACAAATTCCACATAATGGAAGAGAAGGGGGGATAATATGGTGCTTTTACCATATCAGTTACTTAGAAGGAAACCAAAAGATATTTTCACCATATCAGATATTTAAGGCGTCATGTTCTTCTGTATGGAACTAGAAGACACTAGTCCTTCGGTACAACTTCTCAAATAAACCACATGGGTCTAATTTAACTTTGTGGTTTCTATATAAAGAATACAAAAAACATATATGTTCGGGAATAGAATATTCACATATTTTATACTTATTGTATTAGTTATTTTATGTCTGTTGATTACGATAACATCTATTATGAATATGTATAACAAAATACCATATATGGAATCAGTTGCAGTTGGAATGACTGATGGTAAAATGAAATATGTTATGGGTTCACTACATGCCATAGCTGGTTCCCTTGCGGTAATTCTGGCAACTTTGGCAATTTTCACAACAATTAACACAAATAAAAGTATAAAAGTGAAGAAAGAGAACAAATGAATTTCGAAGCACCATAAAAAAGGTAGGAATTTTCCAAATATTAAATTAAATGGATGAGAATATATTTAATAATTGGGCTAAAAAAGACCATACTGTGTGAACCAGGTGCTTGGTTAAAAATATAATAATGACAACAATTCTTAACTTAATATTCTCTAGAAGGCCTAAAATTGTCCACACGTGTCTAATCTAGCTTTGCTGCCCGGTTGACTGTATACAGTATATATAAAACTAAAATTCTTATTCTCTTTTTTTTGTTTAAGTAAATAAAATAATAATATTATTATATATTTACTAAAAAAAAAAGAAATATAGTGTATAGTGTCTCACCTAGTTGTATTTGGGGGGATTGAGATTCGGCTCTTTGGTCCCGCATCTGAACTGCTAATGAACTGGTGTATAGATTCCTGAGCCAATTGGTTTCTATCATATCTACATTTGAAACTGCGTAAGGAGTCTGCCTCCTCATCATCATTGCCTAATGCATTCCATCTGTTAGGTACGCTGACACTTTTCTTTCTACACTTAAGTTTTCCGAAGATTCACCAAACATTGACCAACAACACGATTCCTTTCTACCCTCAGATTTCAAGAAATCTCTTATCTGGTGAATTTTTTTCTTACAACTGAGTCAAGAAAAAAATAGTAATAACAACAACTCCCAACCTAAAATAATATTCTCTAGGATGCCTAAAATTGTCCACACGTGTCTAATCCAGCTCTGTGGCCTGGGTGACTGTATACAGTATATATATACTACACTCTTGTTCTTTCTTTTTTGCTTTAGTAAATAAAATAATATTACTGTTATTTAATACTTACTAAGAAAACAAAAACAAATTGAGATTATAGTTTCATATATATACACTGGTTAAATTTTATTTTCGTCAAATGTGTGTGTGTGTGTGTACTCACCAGTTGTGCTTGGGGTGGAGGATTAAGCTTAGGTTCTTTGGTCCCGCCTCTTAACTGTCAATAAACTGGTGTGTAGATTCCTGAGCCCATTGGACTCTATCATATCTACATTTGAAACTGTGTATGGAGTCTGCCTCTACTGCCTAATGCATTCCGTCTGTTAGGTACTTATCATTGTTATATTTTTTCTTGACTCAGTTGTAAGAGAGAAATACCCCAAAAATACACTGAGAGATTTCATGAAATCTGAGGGTTGAAAGGAATCGTATTGTTGGTTAATGTTTGGTGAATCTTTGTAAATCACTGCAATAGAAAATATATTTTCATTAAGATGAGACTTGGGGTAATAATGTACAATATAACGAGAGCCGAGAGATTTTAGACTGGCCTCTTTATCAATAATATTGTTCGTTCTTTTTTTCATTTACTAACTGATGAGGATCCCAATTACCCTGCAGAACTTTACATTTAAGCTGAGAAGATGGTATCACTAATATGGGTTCTAGAGTAAAAAGAGAATTGAGGACCAATGATAAGCTACAACTAAGCCACTGTCAGGAAGTCTAAAGATATTAATCACGTGGGGTGAATTAAAAACAGGTTGTATTTTAGGTTTGAGCATTGTAGTTGCAATCCAACCTGGATTGGTAACCATTTCAGAAAAGGCAGAGACCGAAGTTGGAATAACCCAGTTGCACGGTAAATCAGAGGTGAAAAATGAAAATGACACTATACCTTTCTTTTGCTTCTCGATATCATAACCTAAGAGCAAGAGACCAGGTAGTTGACATAGTAGACATCTTCCTCCATCATAAGCATTATGATTAACGAGTGATTTATATATCTGTCTGCAGTATTTGAGGAAATTAGTAACTATTTGAAAAAAAAACTTGGTGTCGTGTAGTGGGAGGTAATAATAATCATCCTTATTATTGTCCAGGGTATTATTACACCAAGACCAACTTTCATAGGAAAAAGGCATGTTAGTAAAAGCACATTCTTTTAAATAATTTTCTTCTTTTTGACATTTAAACATTCCTTAAATTTTGAAGGATATATTTTTTGTAATAGTTTATTGTAAAAACTGGGTCATTATCGAGGATCAAATAATGTTGCATACCGATGAAAAAAAAGTAACGCAACCATAATTGTGGTTAATATAATTAAAAAAGGAGGGGAAGACCATTTTGATTTGTTACTGCATTATGGGAAATGTGTGGGCAAGAATTTACATAGACATAACAAAATGTTAAATAGTCAAATTCGCTTTTATTTCACCGGTATCTGTTGTAAATTGAACTTTTAATTTAGATGACTGCTTATTTTTTCTTAGTAAACCTGCTTCTACATATGAATTTACATCATATAAATTTATTGGTTGTGGTTTATTATTATTATTAATATTATTATTTTCTATTATATATAAATTTGCATGTTTCACATTTGCCTCACTATACAATTTTTGAATTAAAATACTCACGCAAGCAGTAATATTTGTCATATTTTGATTAAAAGCTGAGGAATAGGATGATGGAGGAAAAATATAGAAGTTTGTATTTGTTATATTTATTAAATCAGGTATAGTTTGCCCAGATATATACTGCATATTAATGGTTTTTAAATATATATAATGAGAAAACAGCTTTTAATGAAACTGGGTTTTAGGCTATAAATCTCAAAAGGATAGAGTACCTTAGGCTGAAATCTAAAATTTACTGATATCATGTTCTTCAACTTGTTTATGTGGAAGATTTTTCATGTAATCTTAAAGTTGATTATATATTTATTTCCTCACATAATGTCAAAGTAAAAAAAAATATCATATGTGTCACCAACCCCTAGTAATTTTTCCCTAATTTTATATACAAATTGCTAGTTTTATATACATTTATAATGTTATATATACCACAGTATATAAAATCCCCAGGTCTTTTATATCCCCGAGTAAATAAAATTAAAATGACCCTATGGGAGGGCCAAAAAATTAGAGGAGTAAACTTTATCTAATATTGGGAGATGTTTATAGATAACGACTATTTCATCTGATAAAGAATCCTCAGAAAGATAGAGTAGAAGGTATCTTGAGGTTATCTTGAGATGATTTCGGGGCTTTAGTGTCCCCGGGGCCAGGTCCTCGACCAGGCCTCTACCCCCAGGAAGCAGCCCGTGACAGCTGACTAGCACCCAGGTACCTATTTTACTGCTAGGTAACAGGGGCATAGGGTGAAAGAAACTCTGCCCATTGTTTCTCGCCGGCGCCTGGGATCGAACCCAGGACCACAGGATCACAAGTCCAACGTGCTGTCCGCTCGGCCGACCGGCTACCGCTCACTGCTGATCACTGCTTTATACAATTCTCAGATGGATTGAAACCCATCCTACTTTCTGGAAAGAATTAAAAATGTCGCATTCTACCAGTCTAATAAACCACTACACCTCCTCCAATGTCAATATTAAGAAGATTCGCTGGTGAATTGATTGACTCATTAAATTGCTTGGAAATGTGTATATCTTCCACGTTGACATCCGTTTGTGGAAATCCACTTACACAATTGATTCCATCGTTCATGAAACTCCTGTAACAAATTCCACATATTGTAAGAGAAGAGGGATAATATGAAGATTATATCATATCAGTTACTTTTAAAATAAACTACATGTGTCTAATTTAACTTTGCTGCCTGGTAAAACTAAATTCTCTATTTATTTTATTTTAGTAAGTATATAATAATAATACTATTAATTATTACTATTATTATGTTTTATTTTAATTATTACTATTATATACCTCCTAAAAAAATAGAGAGTCCAGTTATGTGTATACTAATTGAATCTTCATTTTCATTCAAGGTAAATTACACATATCTAATCTAATTATGTGGTCTGGTTAAGTGTATATTTAAAACTAAATGCTATTCTATTTTTATAATTATATATATATATATATATATATATATATATATATATATATATATATATATATATATATATATATATATATATATATAATATATATATATATATATATATATATATATATATATATATATATATATATATATATGTATGTATGTATGTATGATATATATATATATAATATATATATATATATATATATATATATATATATAGATATATATATATATATATATATATATATATATATATATATATATATATAAGTATATATATGTCGTACCTAATAGCTAGAACTCACTTCTCAGCCTACTATGCAAGGCCTGATTTGCCTAATAAGCCTAGTTTTCGTGAATTAATGTTTTTTCGACAACCTAACCTACCTAACCTAACCTAACCTACCTAACGTTTTCGGCTACCTAACCTAACCTAACCTATAGAGATAGGTTAGGTTAGGTTAGGTAGGGTTGGTTAGGTTCGGTCATATATCTACGTTAATTTTAACTCCAATAAAAAAAAATTGAACTTATACATAATGAAATGGGTAGCTTTATCATTTCATAAGAAAAAAAATAGAGAAAATATATTAATTCAGTAAAACTTGGCTTATTAGGCAAATCGCGCCTCGCATAGTAGGCTGAGAAGTGAGTTCTGGCTACTAGGTACGACATTAGGCAAATCGCGCCTCGCATAGTAGGCTGAGAAGTGAGTTCTGGCTACTAGTACGACATATATATATATATATATATATATATATATATATATATATATATATATATATATATATAGTCGTACCTAATAGCCAGAACGCACTTCTCGGCCTACTATACAAGGCCCGATTTGCCTAATAAGCCAAGTTTTCCTGAATTAATATATTTTCTCTAATTTTTTGCTTATGAAATGATAAAGCTACCCATTTCATTATGTATGAGGTCAATTTTTTTTTATTGGAGTTAAAATTAACTTAGATAAATGACCCAACCTAACCAACCCGACCTAACCTAACCTAACCTATCTTTATAGGTTAGGTTAGGTTAGGTACCCGAAAAAGTTAGGTTAGGTTAGGTTAGGTAGGTTAGGTAGTCCAAAACAATTAATTCATGAAAACTTGGCCTATTAGGCAAATCGGGCCTTGCATAGTAGGCTGAGAAGTGCGTTCTGGCTACTAGGTACGACATATATATATATATATATATATATATATATATTATATATATAATATATATAATATTATATACTTACTAAAAAAAGATAGAATTTGGTTTTATCTTATTAAATGTTTATTGTGTGTATACATAGGAAAGGTGACTTAGCAGGGTGTAGGTGGTATCAGCGTCATCAGAGAGATAACTACTGATGACCTATAGGGTCAAGATTATGTATAGAGTCCAGGAACGTTTTGTTCCTTGTAGCTGAATCCAGTTTTTATCTTTTTGGTGGGGAGTTCTCCTCCTATTTATTTATTTATTTATTTATTTATTATTTATTTATTTATTTATTTATTTATTTATTTATTTATTTATTTATTTATTTATGCATATACAAGAATGTACATAAGGAATGTGAGGATACAAATATGGTAATTACAGTCTTGTAAAGCCACTAGCACGCGCAGCGTTTCGGGCAGGTCCTTAATCTAAGAAAATTTTAAGGAGGTAAATACTTGCAAAATTTATAGACAAAAAAATGATAACAGATTACATGAAATTAAAAAAAAGAAGTTGAGAGAAAATTGTAGGTACAGTATATTAAAGCACATAGGTAGCTAAGATTGATTGCAATGACAGCTTGAATGGTAGTTGACAACAAATTGGTAGGCACAATACAGCAGAAACAATATAAGATTGATTGCAATGACAGCTTGAATGGTAGTTGACAACAAATTGGTAGGCACAATACAGCAGAAACAATATAAGATTGATTGCAATGACAGCTTGAATGGTAGTTGACAAAAATTGGTAGTCACAATACAGCATATGGCTTGCACATAAAAGAAGACAGCAATGAACACAATGATAAGGTTGTTTGACATTACATAAAAATTAGGAGATTGGGTAACACTAGGTACAGAGCAAATTTAAAGCTCAGTGTAGGAAACTAAGAAGATGAAGTTAGGTACTTTTTGGTTTTGCTTTTAAATAAGGCAAAAGTTTTACAGTTTTTCAATTCACTAGGGAGTGAGTTCCATAGACTAGGTCCCTTAATTTGCATAGAGTGTTTACACAGATTAAGTTTGACCCTGGGGATATCAAAGAGATATTTATTTCTGGTGTGGTGATAATGGGTCCTATTACATCTGTCCATGGAGAGTTTCAGAGCATGGTTTGCATTTAAGAACAGGGTTTTGTAAATGTAGTTGACACAAGAGAATGTGTGGAGGGAGTTAATATTTAGCAAGTTTAGGGATTTAAACAAGGGAGCTGAGTGTTGTCTGAAAGCAGAGTTAGTTATTATTCTGATAGCAGATTTTTGCTGTGTGATGATGGGCTTAAGGTGGTTTGCAGTGGTAGATCCCCATGCACAGATACCATAATTAAGATAGGGGTAGATTAGTGCATAATATAGTGAGAGGAGAGCAGAGTTAGGAACATAATATCTGATTTTGGAGAGTATACCAACTGTCTTAGAGACTTTCTTAGTTATGTGTTGAATGTGGGTGGTGAAGTTTAGTCTCTTGTCTAGGAATAGGCCAAGAAACTTGCCATCATTTTTATTACTGATGTTAATGTTGTCTATCTGTAGCTGAATTGCATTTGATGATTTGCTTCCAAATAAGATGTAGTAAGTCTTTTCGATGTTTAATGTTAGTTTGTTCGTTGACATCCATAAGTGGACTTTTTTTAATTCATTATTCACAACATTATTTAGTGTATGTGGGTTGAGGTTTGAATAGATAAGGGTAGTATCGTCAGCAAACAATATAGGTTTGAGAATATTAGAGACATTAGGCAGATCGTTTATATATATAAGAAATAGAAGAGGTCCTAAGATGCTGCCCTGTGGCACTCCAACGGTAATTGGTAGAGTGGAAGAAGTTGTATCATTGATGGTTACATATTGGTGTCTGTCACTAAGATAGGATCGGATGTAGTCAAGGGCAAGGCCTCGGATTCCATAATGCTGGAGTTTAAGTAAGAGGTAGTTGTGATTAACAGTATCAAAGGCTTTTCTTAGGTCAATGAAGAGTCCAATCGGAAATTCATTTTTGTCAAGGGCTGAGTAGATAACGTCAAGGAGACTAATGATTGCATCGCTGGTGCTCTTTTGGGACCGGAAGCCAAACTGGCAGGGGCTGAGTATTTCGAATTTTACGAGGTAGGAATAGAGCTGTTTGTAAATATTTTTTTCAAATATTTTTGATAGAATGGGTAGATTTGATATTGGTCTATAATTGTTTATGTCCGACGGATTGCCTCCTTTATAGACTGGCGTTACTCTTGCTTTTTTGAGGATATCAGTTTAGGTGTGACACTCTATAGATTTGTTGAACAGTAGTGCTATGGGTGGGGCAAGGGCATGGGAGGCTCTCTTGTACACAATGGACGGAATTTCACTGGTGTTCCCTGCCTTAGTTTCTAGAGAGTGTATGATGGACACAACATCTGCCGGGCTGATTGGTGAAAGGAGAAGAGAGTTTGGATAGCTGCCTGAGAGATATGTGTTAATATGTGTCTGAGTCTGTGGGATTTTACTGGCAAGATTAGCACCAACCGATGAAAAGAAACTATTAAATTAATTTGCCATTTCTAAATCAGTTGACGGTATATCCCCATCCTTGTAGAGTTGTATTTGGTTATGTGAGTGTTGTTTAGTTCCTAGGATACTAGAGATAGTTTTCCAAGTGCTTTTCATGTTGCCTTTTGCTTCATTGAATCTATTCACATAATATGCAAGTTTTGCCTTTCTTATGATACTGGTAAGCATTGATGAGTACCTTTTAGCTACTTCCTTTGAAACTAGGCCAATCCTAACTTTCTTTTCATATTCATGTTTCTTGTTGATTGAGTTGAGAATGCCACTTGTGAGCCATGGATTGTTTAATCTTTTGTCAGTTACTTGCTTGGTAAGAAGGGGACAATGAAGGTTGTAGAGGCTTAGAGTTTTGGAGAGGAAGAGGTTAGCTAATGAATTTATATCATGGGTATTATTGAATTCAGAATCCCAGTTAATATTGTGAAGTGCCTCTGTAAGATTGTCTAAAGCTGATTCACTGTGTAGCCTAAATGAAAGTTTCTAGCTTTTTGGTGGTGTTATGTCCATGTTCGCTATGAGAAAGGTAGGATAGTGGTCAGTTGTTCTGTCGTAGATTATACCAGATACAAGGAGAGCTGTTATGTTTGTCCATATGTGGTCCAAGGTAGTGGCTGATGTTTGAGTGACTCGGGTAGGTTTGGTGATTGTGGGGATTAGCATACAGGAGTTCATGCTGTTAAGGAAATAGTTAACTTGAGAGCAATTTTGTTGACCCAGGTCAATATTAAAGTCTCCTCCCAGAATGATGTGGTTTTTGTTGAGATTGCTGTTTATAATAAGATTCCTTAGGTTGTCTGAGAAAGAAGCTATGTTAGTATTGGGAAATCTATAGATGGCTCCAATAGTCAAAGAGGATTTAAGGGATTTAATTGTAAACTGAGCAAAAGTATATTCACAGTAGTCATCTCTGTCACTAATAACACTGTTGCAGATAAATGTATCTCGGTAATATATAGCTGTGCCACCACCTTTTTTATTAGGCCTACAGTTATGAATGGCTTTATAACCAGCTAAGTTGTAGAGTTAGGTATAGTCTTTATTTAGCCAAGTTTCTGTTAAAATAATGAACGATAGGTTAGTACCTATTGCTGTGAGTAATGCATTTAAATCGTCAAAATGTTTACCAAGTGATCTAACATTTTGGTTATAAACTGATAGACAGGTGCTATTTTGAAGTTTGTTTTTAGCCTGGTGTGCTGTGAAATACTTGCAATAATGATGATCAATGTGCTGGTTGGTGTAGATATGAGACAGAAGATTTTGATCAGGATCAATATCAGTGTGCATAGAGATGCAGAGGGATCACGATACAAGATACACGATAAAGCAAAACACAAGAATAAAAGCAAATACAATAAAATAGTAACAATTTAGAAGTAAAATAAAGATCCAATAGATAGCCAGGGAGGACACAGAAGTTACATAAAATAAAAAACAAAAAATCATTAGAGACTGACAATATAAATGTAAAATAAAAAATAATAAGAAAAATAATAATCATAAAAAAATGATGTTCAAGATAATTAGCTTAGTAATGGTTAATTAACAGGGTAATAAATAAATAATCCTACTGTTGGTGATTCTCCTCCTCCTCCTCCTTCTCCTCCTACTGTTTGTGGTTCTCCTCCTCCTCCAACTGTTTGTGATTCTCCTCCTCCTCCAACTGTTTGTGATTCTCCTCCTCCTCCAACTGTTTGTGGTTCTCCTCCTCCTCCAACTGTTTGTGATTCTCCTCCTCCTCCAACTGTTTGTGATTCTCCTCCTCCTCCAACTGTTTGTGATTCTCCTCCTCCTCCAACTGTTTGTGGTTCTCCTCCTCCTCCTTCTACTGTTTGTGGTTCTCCTCCTCCTCCAACTGTTTGTGGTTCTCCTCCTCCTCCTACTGTTTGTGATTCTCCTCCTCCTCCAACTGTTTGTGGTTCTCCTTCTCCTCCTACTGTTTGTGATTCTCCTCCTCCTCCAACTGTTTGTGATTCTCCTCCTCCTCCAACTGTTTGTGGTTCTCCTCCTCCTCCAACTGTTTGTGATTCTCCTCCTCCTCCAACTGTTTGTGATTCTCCTCCTCCTCCAACTGTTTGTGATTCTCCTCCTCCTCCAACTGTTTGTGGTTCTCCTCCTCCTCCAACTGTTTGTGGTTCTCCTCCTCCTCCTACTGTTTGTGATTCTCCTCCTCCTCCAACTGTTTGTGATTCTCCTCCTCCTCCAACTGTTTGTGGTTCTCCTCCTCCTCCTTCTACTGTTTGTGAAGTTTTTACCTTTTGGTCGGGGGTTCATCTCTTTCTTCTCCTCCTCCTCCTCCTCCTCCTCCTACTGCTTGGGGCTCTCCTCCTGCATCTTCTAGTTCTCCTCCTACTCCTTAACCTGCATCTTGTAATGCTTTTCCTCCTCCTTCTCCAGTGTTTTGTAATTCTCCTCCTACTCCTTCTTCTGCATCTTGTAATTCTTCTCCTCCTTCTCCCTCTCCATCGTCTTGTAATTCTTCTGCTCCTCCTTCCCCTGCGTCATGTAACTCTACTCCTTCTCCTGCGTCGTGTAATTCCCCTCCCACTCCTCCTGCGTCTTGTAATTCTTCTCCCACTCCTTCTCCTACATCTTGTAATTCTCCTCCTCCTCCTTTTCCTACATCTTGAAATTCTCCTCCCTCTCCTATGTTTTGTAATTCTTCCCCTGCGTCTTTCAATTCTTCTTCTCCATGTGATTCTTTTGTTTGTTCTTCTTTCTCGACTTCCACATTAATGTTAAATTTAATGCTAGCATATGTGTCTCAGGAATTAATATTCTTAGCCAACATTTTACATTCCACCTCATTATGACCGTCTTCAAGTTCAAGTTTCATAGCCACAAATGGGGGAAGTGAATTTTCTTTCATTGGGAAATTATCCATATAAAATCTACAATTAAATATATCTTGACTTGCCGCATGAATACATGATATCAACAATTTGTTCATGTCAAATCGTTTTCCTTCCTTTTGAAATTTTATATGTGATGCGTCTAAATTGTTCTTTAATTTGACGTCTTCAATTTCATTTAGATCTGTATAAATATCAGGTATGAAATTATGGAAATTTCATGGATATATTAATATAATTGGATTTTTTGTATAATATCCCCTATCAATATTAGAATTGTTATATAGTTTATGTACATAATATGCAAGATAACCATTGGTAAAGTATTGGCGGATTTCATCATAATAACTAAGGAATTTACTAAAGGGTTGAATTAGTGTCTTGTCAGTTTCGGCAGTATTTTGAGGATTATACGAAATTGGTGGTTTGGGAACAATAAAGATACCTTTAAAATAAGTTTTTATGTCTTCGATAAATGGCGAGAATAATGATTCTACAAGTTTAGATTTCATTTTGGATTTTCGAAGTTCAGACGAATCTGTTTGACAAACGAATTCTTTTGTTTTTTGGGCGTATTCTTTTGTTTCCTGAGGTAGTTCAGAGAAATCTGCTTGACAGATGGAGGATTGTAATAATTCTTGAAGTAATTCATGAGGTAGTTCGATGGATTCCATTTGATTAATGACATGAGGAACGTCAGAGGACTCATTTTCACTTGTTTGTAATTCTCCTTCTCCTCCTCCTCCTCCTTCTCCGGCGTCTTGTAATTCTCCTCCTACCCTTTCTCCTGCATCTCGTAATTCTCCTCCGTCTTGTAATTGTCCTCCTACCCCCTCTCCAATATCTTGTAATTGTCCTCCTACCCCTTCTCCAGTATCTTGTAATTGTCCTCCTACTCCTGCTGCGTCTTGTAATTCTCCTCTTACTCCTTCTCCTACGTATTGTAATTCTCCTCCTACTCCTTCTCCTGCATCTTGTAATTGTCCTCCTCTGTGTGATTCTTTTGCTGTTTCTTGTTCCCTGATTTCCACATTAATGTTAAATTTAATGCTAGCAAATGTGTCTGAGGAATTAATATTCTTAGCCAACATTTTACATTCCACTTCATTATTACCGTCTTGGAGTTCAAGTTCCATAATAACAAATGGGGGCAAGGAATTCTTTTTAATCGGAAACTGACTCATATAAAATCCCTGAAGATATATATGAGAACTTGTTGCATGGGTACATGAAATCCATAACTTGCTCATGTCAATTATTTTTCCTTGTTTATATAATTTTATAAAATTGTTCTTTAATTTGTTGTCTTCTATTTCACTTAGATCTGTATAAATGTCAGGTGTAAAATCAGAAATGTTCCACGGAAATATTAAAATAATTGGATTTTTTGTATAATATCCCATATCAGAATTAAAAATTGTCCTAACTTTATTTATGTAAAATTAATCTTTTTTATGAAAATATTTGTGGGCTTGATTATAATTTGAAAGACAGTCATTAAAGGGTTGTATTAATGTCTTGTCAGTTTCGGCGATATTTTTAGGATTATACGAAAATGGTGGTTTGGGAACAATGAAGAGACCTTTATAAGTATTTATATCTTCAATAAATGGGGTGAATAATAATTTTAAAATGGATTGCTTGATGACGGATTGTAATGTTTGCTGGATTATGGATTGTAGTACCTCTTGAGGTAATTTAGAGGACTCTATTTGACTGATGACTAACTGCAATGTTTGATCGATGATAGATTATGATATTTCTTGTGGTACTACAAGTTCTTCATAGAGCTCTGCTTGATTGATGAGTGATTAACTGATGATGGATTGTAATGTCTCTCGAGAGAATTCAGAGAAACCTGTTTAATTGATGGGGGAATGTAATGTTTCTTGTGGTATTTCTGAAGAATCTGTTTGTAATGTTTCAAGAGGTACTTCAGAGAAAACTGTTTCTTTTTCTTCCTCGACCTCCACATTAATGTTAAATTTAATGCTAGTAAATGTATCTAATGAATTAACGTTCTTAGCCTCTATTTTGCATTCTACCTCATTATTACCTTCTTGAAGTTCAAGTTTCATTACCACAAATGGCGGTAATGAATTGAATTCTTCTTCCGTTGGGATATCATATTTATAAAATCCTTGAACAAATATATCCTGACTGGCTACATGGGAACATGATATCCACAGTCTGTTCATGTAAATTGGTTTCGTTCCAATTTGTGATTTTGTATGTACTGCTTCTATATGGTTCTTTAATTGGACATCTTCTATTTCATTTGAATCAATATAAACATCAGGTTTGAAATCAGGACTATTCCACGGAAATATTAAAACAATTGGGTTTTTGGAATAATACCCCTTATCATACACAGAATTTTGCCATACTTTATTTATGTAAAAAGATTCTTTATTATACAAATATCGGTGGGCTTGATTATAATTTGAAAGGAAGTCATTAAAAGGTTTTATTACTGTATTCTCAATTTCGAGTCTATTCTTAGGATTATACGAAAATGGTGGTTTAGGAACAACAACGAGACCTTTACAAGTTTTTATATCCTCGATAAATGGGGAAAATAATGATTTCAAAATGGATTTCCTGATGGCAGATTGTACTGTTTGGGTGATGATGGACTGTAAAGTTTCTGGGGATACTTCAGAGGAAGACTCTGTTTGACTGATGACGGACTGCATTGTTTGAGTGATGGTAGATTGTAACATTTCTTGAGATAATTCATATGATTCTGTTTGATTGAAGAATGATTGTAACATTTCTTGAGATAATTCATATAATTCTGTTTGATTGAAGAATAATTGTAACTTTTGACTGATGATAGATTGTAATGCTTCATGAGGCAGTTCAGAATCCTTACTTTGTAGTGTTTCTTGAGGTAATTTAGAAGCCTCAGTTTTTATTGTTTCTTGAAGCAGTTCAGAGGCCTCAGTTTGTAATGTTTCTTAAGGCAGTTCAGAGGCCTCAGTTTGTAATGTTTCTTGAGGCAGTTCTGAGGCCTTATGTAATGTTTCTTGAGACAGTTCAGAGGCCTCAGTTTGTAATGTTTCTTGAGGCAGTTCAGAGGCCTCAGTTTGTAATGTTTCTTGAGGCAGTTCAGAGGCCTCAGTTTGTAATGTTTCTTGAGACAGTTCAGAGGCCTCAGTTTGTAATGTTTCTTGAGGCAGTTCAGAGGCCTCTGAAGGTAATGTTCAGTTTGTATTTTTTTTTTCAGGCAGTTCAGAGGTCTCGGTTTGCAATGTTTTTTGAGGCAGTTCAGAGGTCTAGGTTTGTAATGTTTCTTGCGGTAGTTCAGAAGCCTCAGTTTGTGATGTTTCTTGAGGCAGTTCAAAGGCCTCAGTAGTTAATGTTTCTTGAGGCAGTTCAGAGGCCTCAGTTTTTATTGTTTCTTGAGACAGTTCAGAGGCCTCGGTTGTTAATGTTTCTTGAGCAACCCGTCCTCGACTCAAGTCCATTACATCCAGCGGTCGACCCCACAGACGCATTCATAAATTTTAATATGCTGTTCATTAAAAACGGGAATTTTCTCAAGTATAAATTAATATTATAATATATTAGCATATTGTGCATATATAGACATAGGTTAGGTTAGGTTAGGTGTTTAGGTTCTGTTGGCGATTATTTGTATTTGTTGTACGTGGGTGAAGCATTTATAGCGTTGTGATTCGAACAAAATTCGTCAGTGAAACACTTGTTCCGGATATGTTCGAACGTCAACAGTTGTGAGTCGTGTGTAAACCGTTTTTCATTCATAAACAGGGGATTTGGCGGGTGCATGGAATCACTTTTGGATCTTTGTTTGGAGGACGGGCTGTCTTGAGGTAGTTCAGAGGTCTCAGTTTGTAATGTTTCTTGAGGTAGTTCAGAGTCCTCTGTTTGTAATATTTCTTGAGGCAGGTCAGAGGAATCTGTTTGAATCTTGATCAGAAGATGAAGGTGTTGTTGGAGCTGCTGCCATTTCTTCATTATTTGAATGTAGGGGGATTTTAATGTTTCTTTTGGTTTTTCGGAAGATTCTGTTGAACTGATGGAAGATGATTGTAATGGTTCTTACGGTACTCTACTGACTGATTTTAATGATTCTTGAGGTACTTTAGAAGTTTCTGTTAGACCGAAGGAGGATTGTTGAGATAGTTCAGTGGACTCTGGTATTAGATCATGACTAATGGAGTAGTCATTGTTTTCCTTTTTATATAATATTTTAGTATTTGTAGATTTTTTCCGTGACTGAATGACTACTATAACTGTTAGGAAAATTAATAATATTATTAAAATGCTCTTTTTTTTATTATATGATTTTTAATTAAAGTATTAAAAAAAGTAATTATTCAACCAAAGTCAAATATGTTATTGAAATAATATATATACACTTTCACTCAGAAACTTATTTCTAGAGTTTCTAGAGAGTTTGAAAATTCATATATTCTCCCTCACCGTTTTTATCCTATTCTCAACAATTATAATTTTACATTCTCTCGATTATTATGTGTCTGGACTCATAATCGGGAACCATATCAGGGAGTCCTCCTGCTCTTCCTCCTGTTTCTTGTTCTTCTTCCAAGACTTCCACATTGATATTAATATTAATGTTAGCAAAGGTTTCTGAGGAATTAATGTTCTTAGCAACCATTTTACATTCCACCTCATTATTACCATCTTGAAGTTCAAGTTTCATTACCACAAACGGTGGTAATTAATTTTTTTTAATTGGAAAATCATACTTAGAGAATCCCTGAATAAATATATCTTGACTTGCCGCATGCGTACATGATATCCACAATTTGACCATGTAGAATTTTTTTCTTTCATTGTGTGATTTTGCACGTACTGCATTTATATGGTTCTGTAATGTAACATCTTGTATTTCACTTTGATCTGTATAAACATTAGGTTTGAAATCATGAATATTCCCAGGAAATATTAAAATAGTTGGATTTTTTGTATAGTATCCCTTGTCGTAACTAGAATTTTGCCATACATAATTTGCATTACATGAGACGGTATTATTATATAAATATCTGTGGATTTTATTATAATTTAGAAGGAAGCTATTAAAAGGCTTAATGACTGTATTCTCACTTTCGATTCTATTCTTAGGATTATACGAAATTGGTGGTTTAGGAATAATTACGAGACCTTTATAGGTATTTATATCTCTGATAAACGGGGAGAATAATGATTCCAACTTTGAGATGATTATATTAGGTTCTTCAGAGGACTCTGTTGTTGTTGTTGTTGAACTGATGGTGGATGGTAATATTGTTTCTTGAAGTACTTCAGAGAACTCTGTTGTTGTTGTTGTTGAACTGATGGTGGATGGTAATATTGTTTCTTGAAGTACTTCAGAGAACTCTGTTGTTGTTGTTGAACTGATGGTGGCTGGAAATATTGTTTCTTGAAGTACTTCAGAGGACTTCGTTGTTGTTTTTTGACTGAGTATGGATTGTAATGTTTTTTGAGGTACTTTAGAGGACTCTGTTGTTGTCATTGTGGGAGTGATGGTGGATGGTAATGTTGTTTCATGAGGAAGTTCAGAGAATTTTGTTGCTTTTGTTGTTTGACTGTTGACGGATTGGTATGTTTCCTGATATACATTAGAGAACTCTGGTATCGGATCATGTCTGATAGCCTTACTGACATTGATACGTTTTCCGTGTATATGAATAATTATTATAACGATTACAATTAGGATTATAGCAACTAAAATTCGTATTAATCCCATTGCTACTTTTTTCTTTTTTTCTATTGTTTTTTAGTTATAATAAATTCATAAAAACTATTTAAAAAAATCAAACATAAGCTGGTTTGAACCAAAGCAAAGCATTGATTAACGGTTATACTTATAATTTTTGAACAATAAGTTTGACAATTAGACCAGCAAATATTGTTATTATAATAAGTATCAGTATAATCCATCCCATTTTTTTCAATGAATTCGGTATAAACTGCAACACATTAGATTGGCCGATACCCTGAACGACCTGACCAACACCATCACCTAGTGCTTCAGCAACATTTCGCAAAAACGTACCCTGTTCACACCTATACATATAAAATGTTTCCTTAAAATCAACAGGTATATATCCTCCCTGGACAAACGGTATGAGTAAATTATAGTTATGAGGATTACATATTCCATTACATCCTAAACTTAATATATTCTTGGTTTCAATAGTACTGGGTATATTAAAGTTACAGTCCCATACACGTGCGTTAGATAAAGGATGAGTTATGTCTTCCAGTATTGTGTCACTGCTGTGGTCAGCTCGACTGGTAGCGAATTGACAAAATGGGTTTAAATAAACTTCTTTCTGTAAGGATTGAGATTCTTGTCCCACACGATATCTAAAACAACCACTATTCTTTCGATTATATTTTTGTAGATAAGGTAGTAATACGCTTAATGTTAGCCCACTTAAGAGTATAAAACTTTAATTTTCATCAGCCCATTTGCCCATAGTTTTAAAAATGCGGACAAATGTTTTATCTTTCAGTGAAGAATTACTTTCTATAAACTTCCGAAATTGTGTTTCGTTTTAAAACCCCAGTTCCTGAGCCAGCTTATTTACTCTGTCAACATGTGCTTTATAGAGTTTAAATGGATATTCGAAGATAAGTGTTGTTTCAGAGCTTCGTTTTCTTCTGCATTTAGAAGAGGAGAATTGTATTCTCCGTGTAAAAGAGATTCTATAAATTCTTTGGACTGACTATAAGATTTTAGGTGAAGGTTGTCATGGACAGATACAATATAGGTTTTTGCTTTAAGATTTGAATCTTCAATATCTCTGGATATATCAGCCAAATATTTATTTGTGGTAGTAAATCCCCTACATTCTTCACCCAAACTCTGAGAGACGAAGCAAGGGTTGAAGACCCCGGTCAATTTCTTGTACTAATGCTTCGGTCATTTAATATTATATATTGTGGTTTTAAATTAAAAATTCATCTCATTTTACTTTTAGTCCATCATAAAATTTCTCCTACTAGATAAAAAATGGATGACAATTTTATTAATCAAATATTTCGTAAATTTTTGAATGACAGTGACTTGGAACGAATAAAACAAGAATTCAACCGTCCTGTTCTTAATCCACGTACACAAAGAGAAATTATTACATACGTTGAAGAGGATCAAAATAAGGAGAGTGAGAGTGATACTGTAAGAGGACAACCACGTCAGCTTACAAGGCGACTGTTACTTAACCCTTCTAGCTTAAGGAATTACAAGTGTACTCTGGAAAAATTCGGCTGCTTTAAACTCTATGAACAATGAACTGAACTATGTCATCTTATAATATTAAACTATACCTATCTTTTATATATATATATATATATATATATATATATATATATATATATATATATATATATATATATTATTATATATATATATATTATATATATATATATATATATTATATATATATATATATATATATATATATATATATATATATATATATATATATATATATATAATATATATATATATATAAATATATATGACGACTGAAAACTCACACCCCAGAAGTGACTCGAACCCATACTCCCAGGAGCAACGCAACTGGTAACTACAGGACGCCTTAATCCACTTGACCATCACGACCGGACAAAAGGAAGTGATAGCCGAAGCTATTTGAACCACTTCCCCGCCGGCACTCGGATGGTAATCGTGGGCATAGCATTTTGTCAAATCACCTCATTCTTTAGAGCACGCGTGAGGAACACAAATGCGAACAAGCCTGAATGGTCCCCAGGACTATATGCGACTGAAAACTCACACCCCAGAAGTGACTCGAACCCATACTCCCAGGAGCAACGCAACTGGTAACTACAGGACACCTTAATCCGCTATATTAGCGGATTAATATATATATATATATATTAGTATATTTTGGTAGCAGTCTTTTCTGTAGACATATATTATTAAATATGACCGAAAAAGTAAGATTAATAATTCTAACACGAATTTTCTATCTTTCTTATGTTTCTTTTCACTGTTGATGGTAATTCAAAGATCAATTCTCCAAAATTCATTTTTATTTCTAGTCTGACGCGACACTTGAGCGCGTTTTGTAAAACTTATTACATTTTCAAAGACTTTAGTTTACAAACACACAACTGAAACTGAATAGAGCTTTACACATCTTCGAGGTTTATATCTACATTTGGGTTAGGTGGATGAGGTGAAAAACGAACTTTCAACAATGGGTATTCAATGGGTATTAAATTCCAACACAAGACAGAACACGAAACAATGGGTATTGAATGGGTATTAAATTCAAACACAAGACAGAACACGAAACAATGGGTATTGAATGGAAGTAATTGTAGAAAGCCTATTGGTCCATATTTCTTGATGCTTCTATATTGGAGCAGAGTCTTGAAGTGGGTAGAATATAGTTGCGCATAACTATAACGTTTCTACTGACAATATCTTTCAGGACCCTTTCCTCCGTTTTATGGGCTGTGGAAAAGAAGTTCCTGTAAAATAGTCTAATAGGGGGTATAGGTGTTGTGTTAGTTGTCTCTTCAGAGGTTGCATGGCGTTTCACTTTCCTTCTTATGATGTCTTCACTTACAAGATGGAGAAGGATGGGAAGCTGCCCTTTCTAGATGTAACAGTCATGGAAAGGAGCGGAGTTTTCCACACTGCAGTCTACACTAAGGAAACAAACATAGGAATGTGCCTGAATGCCAACAGTGACTGCCCGGACAGGTACAAGAGGAGTGTTGTTAACGCTTATGTCGACCGTGCCCTCAGCCACAGCTCAGAATGGAAGCAAGTCGACGAAGAACTCTGTAGGGTAAGGCAGGTCCTAGTCAACAACGGCTTCTCCAATGGTTTCGTCGAAGACATCATAAGAAGGAAAGTGAAACGCCATGCAACCTCTGAAGACACAACTAACACAACACCTATACCCCCTATTAGACTATTTTACAGGAACTTCATTTCCACAGCCCATAAAACGGAGGAAAGAGTCCTGAAAGATATTGTCAGTAGAAACGTTATCCCTACAGACAAAAATCAGAAGATGCAACTGACAATTTACTATAAAACCAGAAAAACGGCCAGCCTACTCATGAGAAACTCTCCAGACACAAACCAGAACGCTTTAAAAGAGACCAACGTCGTCTATGCCTTCAAATGCCCTCTTGGGGACTGTAAGCCTCAAAAAAAAAAAAAACAGTACATAGGCAAGACAACAACATCTCTTTCCAGGCGTTTAACGATGCATAAGCAACACGGCTCCATTAAGGAACATATAATCTCTTCCCACAAACAAACCATCACCAGAGAAATCTTAACAAACAACACAGGAATCATCGATAGATACAGCGATAGCAGGCGGCTCGACGTCTGCGAGGCACTACACATCGAGAAGTCAACACCAGCAATCAACAGCCAATTAATGCAAAACTATATTCTACCCACTTCAAGACTTCGCTCCAATATAGAAGCATCAAGAAATATGGACCAATAGGCTTTCTACAATTACTTCCATTCAATACCCATTGTTTTGTGTTCTGTCTTGTGTTTGAATTTAATATATATATATATATATATATATATATATATATATATATATATATATATATATATATATATATATATATATATATATATATATATATATATATATATATATATATATATATATATATATATACAAACACAAGACAGAACACAAAACAATGGGTATTGAATGGAAGTAATTGTAGAAAGCCTATTGGTCCATATTTCTTGATGCTTCTATATTGGAGCGAAGTCTTGAAGTGGGTAGAATATAGTTTTGCATTAATTGGCTGTTGATTGCTGGTGTTGACTTCTCGATGTGTAGTGCCTCGCAGACGTCGAGCCGCCTGCTATCGCTGTATCTATCGATGATTCCTGTGTTGTTTGTTAAGATTTCTCTGGTGATGGTTTGTTTGTGGGAAGAGATTATATGTTCCTTAATGGAGCCGTGTTGCTTATGCATCGTTAAACGCCTGGAAAGAGATGTTGTTGTCTTGCCTATGTACTGTTTTTTTTTTTTTGAGGCTTACAGTCCCCAAGAGGGCATTTGAAGGCATAGACGACGTTGGTCTCTTTTAAAGCGTTCTGGTTTGTGTCTGGAGAGTTTCTCATGAGTAGGCTGGCCGTTTTTCTGGTTTTATAGTAAATTGTCAGTTGCATCTTCTGATTTTTGTCTTTAGGGATAACGTTTCTACTGACAATATCTTTCAGGACTCTTTCCTCCGTTTTATGGGCTGTGGAAATGAAGTTCCTGTAAAATAGTCTAATAGGGGGTATAGGTGTTGTGTTAGTTGTGTCTTCAGAGGTTGCATGGCGTTTCACTTTCCTTCTTATGATGTCTTCGACGAAACCATTGGAGAAGCCGTTGTTGACTAGGACCTGCCTTACCCTACAGAGTTCTTCGTCGACTTGCTTCCATTCTGAGCTGTGGCTGAGGGCACGGTCGACATAAGCGTTAACAACACTCCTCTTGTACCTGTCCGGGCAGTCACTGTTGGCATTCAGGCACATTCCTATGTTTGTTTCCTTAGTGTAGACTGCAGTGTGGAAAACTCCGCTCCTTTCCATGACTGTTACATCTAGAAAGGGCAGCTTCCCATCCTTCTCCATCTTGTAAGTGAAGACATCATAAGAAGGAAAGTGAAACGCCATGCAACCTCTGAAGAGACAACTAACACAACACCTATACCCCCTATTAGACTATTTTACAGGAACTTCTTTTCCACAGCCCATAAAACGGAGGAAAGGGTCCTGAAAGATATTGTCAGTAGAAACGTTATAGTTATGCGCAACTATATTCTACCCACTTCAAGACTCTGCTCCAATATAGAAGCATCAAGAAATATGGACCAATAGGCTTTCTACAATTACTTCCATTCAATACCCATTGTTTCGTGTTCTGTCTTGTGTTTGAATTTAATACCCATTCAATACCCATTGTTTCGTGTTCTGTCTTGTGTTGGAATTTAATACCCATTGAATACCCATTGTTGAAAGTTCGTTTTTCACCTCATCCACCTAACCCAAATGTAGATATAAACCTCGAAGATGTGTAAAGCTCTATTCAGTTTCAGTTGTGTGTTTGTAAACTAAAGTCTTTGAAAATGTAATAAGTTTTACAAAACGCGCTCAAGTGTCGCGTCAGACTAGAAATAAAAATGAATTTTGGAGAATTGATCTTTGAATTACCATCAACAGTGAAAAGAAACATAAGAAAGATAGAAAATTCGTGTTAGAATTATTAATCTTACTTTTTCGGTCATATTTAATAATATATGTCTACAGAAAAGACTGCTACCAAAATATACTAATATATATATATATATAATCCGCTAATATAGCGGATTAAGGTGTCCTGTAGTTACCAGTTGCGTTGCTCCTGGGAGTATGGGTTCGAGTCACTTCTGGGGTGTGAGTTTTCAGTCGCATATAGTCCTGGGGACCATTCAGGCTTGTTCGCATTTGTGTTCCTCACGCGTGCTCTAAAGAATGAGGTGATTTGACAAAATGCTATGCCCACGATTACCATCCGAGTGCCGGCGGGGAAGTGGTTCAAATAGCTTCGGCTATCACTTCCTTTTGTCCGGTCGTGATGGTCAAGTGGATTAAGGCGTCCTGTAGTTACCAGTTGCGTTGCTCCTGGGAGTATGGGTTCGAGTCACTTCTGGGGTGTGAGTTTTCAGTCGTCATATATATTTATATATATATATATATATATATATATATATATATATATATATATATATATATATATATATATATATATATATATATATATATATATATATATATATATATATATATATATATATATATAATATATATATATATATATATATATATATATATATATATATATATATATATATATATATATTAATAAAGATAGGTATAGTTTAATATTATAAGATGACATAGTTCAGTTCATTGTTCATAGAGTTTAAAGCAGCCGAATTTTTCCAGAGTACACTTGTAATTCCTTAAGCTAGAAGGGTTAAGTAACAGTCGCCTTGTAAGCTGACGTGGTTGTCCTCTTACAGTATCACTCTCACTCTCCTTATTTTGATCCTCTTCAACGTATGTAATAATTTCTCTTTGTGTACGTGGATTAAGAACAGGACGGTTGAATTCTTGTTTTATTCGTTCCAAGTCACTGTCATTCAAAAATTTACGAAATATTTGATTAATAAAATTGTCATCCATTTTTTATCTAGTAGGAGAAATTTTATGATGGACTAAAAGTAAAATGAGATGAATTTTTAATTTAAAACCACAATATATAATATTAAATGACCGAAGCATTAGTACAAGAAATTGACCGGGGTCTTCAACCCTTGCTTCGTCTCTCAGAGTTTGGGTGAAGAATGTAGGGGATTTACTACCACAAATAAATATTTGGCTGATATATCCAGAGATATTGAAGATTCAAATCTTAAAGCAAAAACCTATATTGTATCTGTCCATGACAACCTTCACCTAAAATCTTATAGTCAGTCCAAAGAATTTATAGAATCTCTTTTACACGGAGAATACAATTCTCCTCTTCTAAATGCAGAAGAAAACGAAGCTCTGAAACAACACTTATCTTCGAAATCCATTTAAACTCTATAAAGCACATGTTGACAGAGTAAATAAGCTGGCTCAGGAACTGGGGTTTTAAAACGAAACACAATTTCGGAAGTTTATAGAAAGTAATTCTTCACTGAAAGATAAAACATTTGTCCGCATTTTTAAAACTATGGGCAAATGGGCTGATGAAAATTAAAGTTTTATACTCTTAAGTGGGCTAACATTAAGCGTATTACTACCTTATCTACAAAAATATAATCGAAAGAATAGTGGTTGTTTTAGATATCGTGTGGGACAAGAATCTCAATCCTTACAGAAAGAAGTTTATTTAAACCCATTTTGTCAATTCGCTACCAGTCGAGCTGACCACAGCAGTGACACAATACTGGAAGACATAACTCATCCTTTATCTAACGCACGTGTATGGGACTGTAACTTTAATATACCCAGTACTATTGAAACCAAGAATATATTAAGTTTAGGATGTAATGGAATATGTAATCCTCATAACTATAATTTACTCATACCGTTTGTCCAGGGAGGATATATACCTGTTGATTTTAAGGAAACATTTTATATGTATAGGTGTGAACAGGGTACGTTTTTGCGAAATGTTGCTGAAGCACTAGGTGATGGTGTTGGTCAGGTCGTTCAGGGTATCGGCCAATCTAATGTGTTGCAGTTTATACCGAATTCATTGAAAAAAATGGGATGGATTATACTGATACTTATTATAATAACAATATTTGCTGGTCTAATTGTCAAACTTATTGTTCAAAAATTATAAGTATAACCGTTAATCAATGCTTTGCTTTGGTTCAAACCAGCTTATGTTTGATTTTTTTAAATAGTTTTTATGAATTTATTATAACTAAAAAACAATAGAAAAAAAGAAAAAAGTAGCAATGGGATTAATACGAATTTTAGTTGCTATAATCCTAATTGTAATCGTTATAATAATTATTCATATACACGGAAAACGTATCAATGTCAGTAAGGCTATCAGACATGATCCGATACCAGAGTTCTCTAATGTATATCAGGAAACATACCAATCCGTCAACAGTCAAACAACAAAAGCAACAAAATTCTCTGAACTTCCTCATGAAACAACATTACCATCCACCATCACTCCCACAATGACAACAACAGAGTCCTCTAAAGTACCTCAAAAAACATTACAATCCATACTCAGTCAAAAAACAACAACGAAGTCCTCTGAAGTACTTCAAGAAACAATATTTCCAGCCACCATCAGTTCAACAACAACAACAGAGTTCTCTGAAGTACTTCAAGAAACAATATTACCATCCACCATCAGTTCAACAACAACAACAACAGAGTTCTCTGAAGTACTTCAAGAAACAATATTACCATCCACCATCAGTTCAACAACAACAACAACAGAGTCCTCTGAAGAACCTAATATAATCATCTCAAAGTTGGAATCATTATTCTCCCCGTTTATCAGAGATATAAATACCTATAAAGGTCTCGTAATTATTCCTAAACCACCAATTTCGTATAATCCTAAGAATAGAATCGAAAGTGAGAATACAGTCATTAAGCCTTTTAATAGCTTCCTTCTAAATTATAATAAAATCCACAGATATTTATATAATAATACCGTCTCATGTAATGCAAATTATGTATGGCAAAATTCTAGTTACGACAAGGGATACTATACAAAAAATCCAACTATTTTAATATTTCCTGGGAATATTCATGATTTCAAACCTAATGTTTATACAGATCAAAGTGAAATACAAGATGTTACATTACAGAACCATATAAATGCAGTACGTGCAAAATCACACAATGAAAGAAAAAAATTCTACATGGTCAAATTGTGGATATCATGTACGCATGCGGCAAGTCAAGATATATTTATTCAGGGATTCTCTAAGTATGATTTTCCAATTAAAAAAAATTAATTACCACCGTTTGTGGTAATGAAACTTGAACTTCAAGATGGTAATAATGAGGTGGAATGTAAAATGGTTGCTAAGAACATTAATTCCTCAGAAACCTTTGCTAACATTAATATTAATATCAATGTGGAAGTCTTGGAAGAAGAACAAGAAACAGGAGGAAGAGCAGGAGGACTCCCTGATATGGTTCCCGATTATGAGTCCAGACACATAATAATCGAGAGAATGTAAAATTATAATTGTTGAGAATAGGATAAAAACGGTGAGGGAGAATATATGAATTTTCAAACTCTCTAGAAACTCTAGAAATAAGTTTCTGAGTGAAAGTGTATATATATTATTTCAATAACATATTTGACTTTGGTTGAATAATTACTTTTTTTAATACTTTAATTAAAAATCATATAATAAAAAAAGAGTTTTAATAATATTATTAATTTTCCTAACAGTTATAGTAGTCATTCAGTCACGGAAAAAATCTACAAATACTAAAATATTATATAAAAAGGAAAACAATGACTACTCCATTAGTCATGATCTAATACCAGAGTCCACTGAACTATCTCAACAATCCTCCTTCGGTCTAACAGAAACTTCTAAAGTACCTCAAGAATCATTAAAATCAGTCAGTAGAGTACCGTAAGAACCATTACAATCATCTTCCATCAGTTCAACAGAATCTTCCGAAAAACCAAAAGAAACATTAAAATCCCCCTACATTCAAATAATGAAGAAATGGCAGCAGCTCCAACAACACCTTCATCTTCTGATCAAGATTCAAACAGATTCCTCTGACCTGCCTCAAGAAATATTACAAACAGAGGACTCTGAACTACCTCAAGAAACATTACAAACTGAGACCTCTGAACTACCTCAAGACAGCCCGTCCTCCAAACAAAGATCCAAAAGTGATTCCATGCACCCGCCAAATCCCCTGTTTATGAATGAAAAACGGTTTACACACGACTCACAACTGTTGACGTTCGAACATATCCGGAACAAGTGTTTCACTGACGAATTTTGTTCGAATCACAACGCTATAAATGCTTCACCCACGTACAACAAATACAAATAATCGCCAACAGAACCTAAACACCTAACCTAACCTAACCTATGTCTATATATGCACAATATGCTAATATATTATAATATTAATTTATACTTGAGAAAATTCCCGTTTTTAATGAACAGCATATTAAAATTTATGAATGCGTCTGTGGGGTCGACCGCTGGATGTAATGGACTTGAGTCGAGGACGGGTTGCTCAAGAAACATTAACAACCGAGGCCTCTGAACTGTCTCAAGAAACAATAAAAACTGAGGCCTCTGAACTGCCTCAAGAAACATTAACTACTGAGGCCTTTGAACTGCCTCAAGAAACATCACAAACTGAGGCTTCTGAACTACCGCAAGAAACATTACAAACCTAGACCTCTGAACTGCCTCAAAAAACATTGCAAACCGAGACCTCTGAACTGCCTGAAAAAAAAAAATACAAACTGAACATTACCTTCAGAGGCCTCTGAACTGCCTCAAGAAACATTACAAACTGAGGCCTCTGAACTGTCTCAAGAAACATTACATAAGGCCTCTAAACTGCCTCAAGAAACATTACAAACTGAGGCCTCTGAACTGCCTCAAGAAACATTACAAACTGAGGCCTCTGAACTGTCTCAAGAAACATTACATAAGGCCTCAGAACTGCCTCAAGAAACATTACAAACTGAGGCCTCTGAACTGCCTTAAGAAACATTACAAACTGAGGCCTCTGAACTGCTTCAAGAAACAATAAAAACTGAGGCTTCTAAATTACCTCAAGAAACACTACAAAGTAAGGATTCTGAACTGCCTCATGAAGCATTACAATCTATCATCAGTCAAAAGTTACAATTATTCTTCAATCAAACAGAATTATATGAATTATCTCAAGAAATGTTACAATCATTCTTCAATCAAACAGAATCATATGAATTATCTCAAGAAATGTTACAATCTACCATCACTCAAACAATGCAGTCCGTCATCAGTCAAACAGAGTCTTCCTCTGAAGTATCCCCAGAAACTTTACAGTCCATCATCACCCAAACAGTACAATCTGCCATCAGGAAATCCATTTTGAAATCATTATTTTCCCCATTTATCGAGGATATAAAAACTTGTAAAGGTCTCGTTGTTGTTCCTAAACCACCATTTTCGTATAATCCTAAGAATAGACTCGAAATTGAGAATACAGTAATAAAACCTTTTAATGACTTCCTTTCAAATTATAATCAAGCCCACCGATATTTGTATAATAAAGAATCTTTTTACATAAATAAAGTATGGCAAAATTCTGTGTATGATAAGGGGTATTATTCCAAAAACCCAATTGTTTTAATATTTCCGTGGAATAGTCCTGATTTCAAACCTGATGTTTATATTGATTCAAATGAAATAGAAGATGTCCAATTAAAGAACCATATAGAAGCAGTACATACAAAATCACAAATTGGAACGAAACCAATTTACATGAACAGACTGTGGATATCATGTTCCCATGTAGCCAGTCAGGATATATTTGTTCAAGGATTTTATAAATATGATATCCCAACGGAAGAAGAATTCAATTCATTACCGCCATTTGTGGTAATGAAACTTGAACTTCAAGAAGGTAATAATGAGGTAGAATGCAAAATAGAGGCTAAGAACGTTAATTCATTAGATACATTTACTAGCATTAAATTTAACATTAATGTGGAGGTCGAGGAAGAAAAAGAAACAGTTTTCTCTGAAGTACCTCTTGAAACATTACAAACAGATTCTTCAGAAATACCACAAGAAACATTACATTCCCCCATCAATTAAACAGGTTTCTCTGAATTCTCTCGAGAGACATTACAATCCATCATCAGTTAATCACTCATCAATCAAGCAGAGCTCTATGAAGAACTTGTAGTACCACAAGAAATATCATAATCTATCATCGATCAAACATTGCAGTTAGTCATCAGTCAAATAGAGTCCTCTAAATTACCTCAAGAGGTACTACAATCCATAATCCAGCAAACATTACAATCCGTCATCAAGCAATCCATTTTAAAATTATTATTCACCCCATTTATTGAAGATATAAATACTTATAAAGGTCTCTTCATTGTTCCCAAACCACCATTTTCGTATAATCCTAAAAATATCGCCGAAACTGACAAGACATTAATACAACCCTTTAATGACTGTCTTTCAAATTATAATCAAGCCCACAAATATTTTCATAAAAAAGATTAATTTTACATAAATAAAGTTAGGACAATTTTTAATTCTGATATGGGATATTATACAAAAAATCCAATTATTTTAATATTTCCGTGGAACATTTCTGATTTTACACCTGACATTTATACAGATCTAAGTGAAATAGAAGACAACAAATTAAAGAACAATTTTATAAAATTATATAAACAAGGAAAAATAATTGACATGAGCAAGTTATGGATTTCATGTACCCATGCAACAAGTTCTCATATATATCTTCAGGGATTTTATATGAGTCAGTTTCCGATTAAAAAGAATTCCTTGCCCCCATTTGTTATTATGGAACTTGAACTCCAAGACGGTAATAATGAAGTGGAATGTAAAATGTTGGCTAAGAATATTAATTCCTCAGACACATTTGCTAGCATTAAATTTAACATTAATGTGGAAATCAGGGAACAAGAAACAGCAAAAGAATCACACAGAGGAGGACAATTACAAGATGCAGGAGAAGGAGTAGGAGGAGAATTACAATACGTAGGAGAAGGAGTAAGAGGAGAATTACAAGACGCAGCAGGAGTAGGAGGACAATTACAAGATACTGGAGAAGGGGTAGGAGGACAATTACAAGATATTGGAGAGGGGGTAGGAGGACAATTACAAGACGGAGGAGAATTACGAGATGCAGGAGAAAGGGTAGGAGGAGAATTACAAGACGCCGGAGAAGGAGGAGGAGGAGGAGAAGGAGAATTACAAACAAGTGAAAATGAGTCCTCTGACGTTCCTCATGTCATTAATCAAATGGAATCCATCGAACTACCTCATGAATTACTTCAAGAATTATTACAATCCTCCATCTGTCAAGCAGATTTCTCTGAACTACCTCAGGAAACAAAAGAATACGCCCAAAAAACAAAAGAATTCGTTTGTCAAACAGATTCGTCTGAACTTCGAAAATCCAAAATGAAATCTAAACTTGTAGAATCATTATTCTCGCCATTTATCGAAGACATAAAAACTTATTTTAAAGGTATCTTTATTGTTCCCAAACCACCAATTTCGTATAATCCTCAAAATACTGCCGAAACTGACAAGACACTAATTCAACCCTTTAGTAAATTCCTTAGTTATTATGATGAAATCCGCCAATACTTTACCAATGGTTATCTTGCATATTATGTACATAAACTATATAACAATTCTAATATTGATAGGGGATATTATACAAAAAATCCAATTATATTAATATATCCATGAAATTTCCATAATTTCATACCTGATATTTATACAGATCTAAATGAAATTGAAGACGTCAAATTAAAGAACAATTTAGACGCATCACATATAAAATTTCAAAAGGAAGGAAAACGATTTGACATGAACAAATTGTTGATATCATGTATTCATGCGGCAAGTCAAGATATATTTAATTGTAGATTTTATATGGATAATTTCCCAATGAAAGAAAATTCACTTCCCCCATTTGTGGCTATGAAACTTGAACTTGAAGACGGTCATAATGAGGTGGAATGTAAAATGTTGGCTAAGAATATTAATTCCTGAGACACATATGCTAGCATTAAATTTAACATTAATGTGGAAGTCGAGAAAGAAGAACAAACAAAAGAATCACATGGAGAAGAAGAATTGAAAGACGCAGGGGAAGAATTACAAAACATAGGAGAGGGAGGAGAATTTCAAGATGTAGGAAAAGGAGGAGGAGGAGAATTACAAGATGTAGGAGAAGGAGTGGGAGAAGAATTACAAGACGCAGGAGGAGTGGGAGGGGAATTACACGACGCAGGAGAAGGAGTAGAGTTACATGACGCAGGGGAAGGAGGAGCAGAAGAATTACAAGACGATGGAGAGGGAGAAGGAGGAGAAGAATTACAAGATGCAGAAGAAGGAGTAGGAGGAGAATTACAAAACACTGGAGAAGGAGGAGGAAAAGCATTACAAGATGCAGGTTAAGGAGTAGGAGAGAACTAGAAGATGCAGGAGGAGAGCCCCAAGCAGTAGGAGGAGGAGGAGGAGGAGGAGGAGAAGAAAGAGATGAACCCCCGACCAAAAGGTAAAAACTTCACAAACAGTAGAAGGAGGAGGAGGAGAACCACAAACAGTTGGAGGAGGAGGAGAATCACAAACAGTTGGAGGAGGAGGAGAATCACAAACAGTAGGAGGAGGAGGAGAACCACAAACAGTTGGAGGAGGAGGAGAACCACAAACAGTTGGAGGAGGAGGAGAATCACAAACAGTTGGAGGAGGAGGAGAATCACAAACAGTTGGAGGAGGAGGAGAATCACAAACAGTTGGAGGAGGAGGAGAACCACAAACAGTTGGAGGAGGAGGAGAATCACAAACAGTTGGAGGAGGAGGAGAATCACAAACAGTAGGAGGAGAAGGAGAACCACAAACAGTTGGAGGAGGAGGAGAATCACAAACAGTAGGAGGAGGAGGAGAACCACAAACAGTTGGAGGAGGAGGAGAACCACAAACAGTAGAAGGAGGAGGAGGAGAACCACAAACAGTTGGAGGAGGAGGAGAATCACAAACAGTTGGAGGAGGAGGAGAATCACAAACAGTTGGAGGAGGAGGAGAATCACAAACAGTTGGAGGAGGAGGAGAACCACAAACAGTTGGAGGAGGAGGAGAATCACAAACAGTTGGAGGAGGAGGAGAATCACAAACAGTTGGAGGAGGAGGAGAACCACAAACAGTAGGAGGAGAAGGAGGAGGAGGAGGAGAATCACCAACAGTAGGATTATTTATTTATTACCCTGTTAATTAACCATTACTAAGCTAATTATCTTGAACATCATTTTTTTATGATTATTATTTTTCTTATTATTTTTTATTTTACATTTATATTGTCAGTCTCTAATGATTTTTTGTTTTTTATTTTATGTAACTTCTGTGTCCTCCCTGGCTATCTATTGGATCTTTATTTTACTTCTAAATTGTTACTATTTTATTGTATTTGCTTTTATTCTTGTGTTTTGCTTTATCGTGTATCTTGTATCGTGATCCCTCTGCATCTCTATGCACACTGATATTGATCCTGATCAAAATCTTCTGTCTCATATCTACACCAACCAGCACATTGATCATCATTATTGCAAGTATTTCACAGCACACCAGGCTAAAAACAAACTTCAAAATAGCACCTGTCTATCAGTTTATAACCAAAATGTTAGATCACTTGGTAAACATTTTGACGATTTAAATGCATTACTCACAGCAATAGGTACTAACCTATCGTTCATTATTTTAACAGAAACTTGGCTAAATAAAGACTATACCTAACTCTACAACTTAGCTGGTTATAAAGCCATTCATAACTGTAGGCCTAATAAAAAAGGTGGTGGCACAGCTATATATTACCGAGATACATTTATCTGCAACAGTGTTATTAGTGACAGAGATGACTACTGTGAATATACTTTTGCTCAGTTTACAATTAAATCCCTTAAATCCTCTTTGACTATTGGAGCCATCTATAGATTTCCCAATACTAACATAGCTTCTTTCTCAGACAACCTAAGGAATCTTATTATAAACAGCAATCTCAACAAAAACCACATCATTCTGGGAGGAGACTTTAATATTGACCTGGGTCAACAAAATTGCTCTCAAGTTAACTATTTCCTTAACAGCATGAACTCCTGTATGCTAATCCCCACAATCACCAAACCTACCCGAGTCACTCAAACATCAGCCACTACCTTGGACCACATATGGACAAACATAACAGCTCTCCTTGTATCTGGTATAATCTACGACAGAACAACTGACCACTATCCTACCTTTCTCATAGCGAACATGGACATAACACCACCAAAAAGCTAGAAACTTTCATTTAGGCTACACAGTGAATCAGCTTTAGACAATCTTACAGAGGCACTTCACAATATTAACTGGGATTCTGAATTCAATAATACCCATGATATAAATTCATTAGCTAACCTCTTCCTCTCCAAAACTCTAAGCCTCTACAACCTTCATTGTCCCCTTCTTACCAAGCAAGTAACTGACAAAAGATTAAACAATCCATGGCTCACAAGTGGCATTCTCAACTCAATCAACAAGAAACATGAATATGAAAAGAAAGTTAGGATTGGCCTAGTTTCAAAGGAAGTAGCTAAAAGGTACTCATCAATGCTTACCAGTATCATAAGAAAGGCAAAACTTGCATATTATGTGAATAGATTCAATGAAGCAAAAGGCAACATGAAAAGCACTTGGAAAACTATCTCTAGTATCCTAGGAACTAAACAACACTCACATAACCAAATACAACTCTACAAGGATGGGGATATACCGTCAACTGATTTAGAAATGGCAAATTAATTTAATAGTTTCTTTTCATCGGTTGGTGCTAATCTTGCCAGTAAAATCCCACAGACTCAGACACATATTAACACATATCTCTCAGGCAGCTATCCAAACTCTCTTCTCCTTTCACCAATCAGCCCGGCAGATGTTGTGTCCATCATACACTCTCTAGAAACTAAGGCAGGGAACACCAGTGAAATTCCGTCCATTGTGTACAAGAGAGCCTCCCATGCCCTTGCCCCACCCATAGCACTACTGTTCAACAAATCTATAGAGTGTCACACCTAAACTGATATCCTCAAAAAAGCAAGAGTAACGCCAGTCTATAAAGGAGGCAATCCGTCGGACATAAACAATTATAGACCAATATCAAATCTACCCATTCTATCAAAAATATTTGAAAAAAATATTTACAAACAGCTCTATTCCTACCTCGTAAAATTCGAAATACTCAGCCCCTGCCAGTTTGGCTTCCGGTCCCAAAAGAGCACCAGCGATGCAATCATTAGTCTCCTTGACGTTATCTACTCAGCCCTTGACAAAAATGAATTTCCGATTGGACTCTTCATTGACCTAAGAAAAGCCTTTGATACTGTTAATCACAACTACCTCTTACTTAAACTCCAGCATTATGGAATCCGAGGCCTTGCCCTTGACTACATCCGATCCTATCTTAGTGACAGACACCAATATGTAACCATCAATGATACAACTTCTTCCACTCTACCAATTACCGTTGGAGTGCCACAGGGCAGCATCTTAGGACCTCTTCTATTTCTTATATATATAAACGATCTGCCTAATGTCTCTAATATTCTCAAACCTATATTGTTTGCTGACGATACTACCCTTATCTATTCAAACCTCAACCCACATACACTAAATAATGTTGTGAATAATGAATTAAAAAAAGTCCACTTATGGATGTCAACGAACAAACTAACATTAAACATCGAAAAGACTTACTACATCTTATTTGGAAGCAAATCATCAAATGCAATTCAGCTACAGATAGACAACATTAACATCAGTAATAAAAATGATGGCAAGTTTCTTGGCCTATTCCTAGACAAGAGACTAAACTTCACCACCCACATTCAACACATAACTAAGAAAGTCTCTAAGACAGTTGGTATACTCTCCAAAATCAGATATTATGTTCCTAACTCTGCTCTCCTCTCACTATATTATGCACTAATCTACCCCTATCTTAATTATGGTATCTGTGCATGGGGATCTACCACTGCAAACCACCTTAAGCCCATCATCACACAGCAAAAATCTGCTATCAGAATAATAACTAACTCTGCTTTCAGACAACACTCAGCTCCCTTGTTTAAATCCCTAAACTTGCTAAATATTAACTCCCTCCACACATTCTCTTGTGTCAACTACATTTACAAAACCCTGTTCTTAAATGCAAACCATGCTCTGAAACTCTCCATGGACAGATGTAATAGGACCCATTATCACCACACCAGAAATAAATATCTCTTTGATATCCCCAGGGTCAAACTTAATCTGTGTAAACACTCTATGCAAATTAAGGGACCTAGTCTATGGAACTCACTCCCTAGTGAATTGAAAAACTGTAAAACTTTTGCCTTATTTAAAAGCAAAACCAAAAAGTACCTAACTTCATCTTCTTAGTTTCCTACACTGAGCTTTAAATTTGCTCTGTACCTAGTGTTACCCAATCTCCTAATTTTTATGTAATGTCAAACAACCTTATCATTGTGTTCATTGCTGTCTTCTTTTATGTGCAAGCCATATGCTGTATTGTGACTACCAATTTTTGTCAACTACCATTCAAGCTGTCATTGCAATCAATCTTATATTGTTTCTGCTGTATTGTGCCTACCAATTTGTTGTCAACTACCATTCAAGCTGTCATTGCAATCAATCTTATATTGTTTCTGCTGTATTGTGCCTACCAATTTGTTGTCAACTACCATTCAAGCTGTCATTGCAATCAATCTTAGCTACCTATGTGCTTTAATATACTGTACCTACAATTTTCTCTCAACTTCTTTTTTTTTAATTTCATGTAATCTGTTATCATTTTTTTGTCTATAAATTTTGCAAGTATTTACCTCCTTAAAATTTTCTTAGATTAAGGACCTGCCCGAAACGCTGCGCGTGCTAGTGGCTTTACAAGACTGTAATTACCATATTTGTATCCTCACATTCCTTATGTACATTCTTGTATATGCATAAATAAATAAATAAATAAATAAATAAATAAATAAATAAATAAATAAATAAATAAATAAATAAATAAATAAATAAATAGGAGGAGAACTCCCCACCAAAAAGATAAAAACTGGATTCAGCTACAAGGAACAAAACGTTCCTGGACTCTATACATAATCTTGACCCTATAGGTCATCAGTAGTTATCTCTCTGATGACGCTGATACCACCTACACCCTGCTAAGTCACCTTTCCTATGTATACACACAATAAACATTTAATAAGATAAAACCAAATTCTATCTTTTTTTAGTAAGTATATAATATATATATATATTATATATATATATATATATATATATATATATATATATATGTCGTACCTAGTAGCCAGAACGCACTTCTCAGCCTACTATGCAAGGCCCGATTTGCCTAATAGGCCAAGTTTTCATGAATTAATTGTTTTGGACTACCTAACCTACCTAACCTAACCTAACCTAACTTTTTCGGGTACCTAACCTAACCTAACCTATAAAGATAGGTTAGGTTAGGTTAGGTCGGGTTGGTTAGGTTGGGTCATTTATCTAAGTTAATTTTAACTCCAATAAAAAAAAATTGACCTCATACATAATGAAATGGGTAGCTTTATCATTTCATAAGCAAAAAATTAGAGAAAATATATTAATTCAGGAAAACTTGGCTTATTAGGCAAATCGGGCCTTGTATAGTAGGCCGAGAAGTGCGTTCTGGCTATTAGGTACGACATATATATATATATATATATATATATATATAATATATATTATATATTATATATATATTATATATATATATATATATATATAATATATTATATATATATATATATATATATATATATATGTCGTACCTAGTAGCCAGAACTCACTTCTCAGCCTACTATGCGAGGCGCGATTTGCCTAATAAGCCAAGTTTTACTGAATTAATATATTTTCTCTATTTTTTTTCTTATGAAATGATAAAGCTACCCATTTCATTATGTATAAGTTCAATTTTTTTTTATTGGAGTTAAAATTAACGTAGATATATGACCGAACCTAACCAACCCTACCTAACCTAACCTAACCTATCTCTATAGGTTAGGTTAGGTTAGGTAGCCGAAAACGTTAGGTTAGGTTAGGTTAGGTAGGTTAGGTTGTCGAAAAAACATTAATTCACGAAAACTAGGCTTATTAGGCAAATCAGGCCTTGCATAGTAGGCTGAGAAGTGAGTTCTAGCTATTAGGTACGACATATATATACTTATATATATATATATATATATATATATATATATATATATATATATATATATATATATATATATATATATATTATATATATATATATATATATATCATACATACATACATACATATATATAATATATATATTATATATATATATATATATATATATATATATATATATATTTATATATTATATATAATTATATATATATATATATATATATATATATATATATATATATATAATTATAAAAATAGAATAGCATTTAGTTTTAAATATACACTTAACCAGACCACATAATTAGATTAGATATGTGTAATTTACCTTGAATGAAAATGAAGATTCAATTAGTATACACATAACTGGACTCTCTATTTTTTTAGGAGGTATATAATAGTAATAATTAAAATAAAACATAATAAGTAATAATTAATATTATTATTATATACTTACTAAAATAAAATAAATAGAGAATTTAGTTTTACCAGGCAGCAAAGTTAAATTAGACACATGTAGTTTATTTTAAAAGTAACTGATATGATATCTTCATATTATCCCTCTTCTCTTACAATATGTGGAATTTGTTACAGGAGTTTCATGAACGATGGAATCAATTGTGTAAGTGGATTTCCACAAACGGATGTCAACGTGGAAGATATACACATTTCCAAGCAATTTAATGAGTCAATCAATTCACCAGCGAATCTTCTTAATATTGACATTTGGAGGAGGTGTAGTGGTTTATTAGACTGGTAGAATGCGACATTTTTAATTCTTTCCAGAAAGTAGGATGGGTTTCAATCCATCTGAGAATTGTATAAAGCAGTGATCAGCAGTGAGCGGTAGCCGGTCGGCCGAGCGGACAGCACGTTGGACTTGTGATCCTGTGGTCCTGGGTTCGATCCCAGGCGCCGGCGAGAAACAATGGGCAGAGTTTCTTTCACCCTATGCCCCTGTTACCTAGCAGTAAAATAGGTACCTGGGTGCTAGTCAGCTGTCACGGGCTGCTTCCTGGGGGTAGAGGCCTGGTCGAGGACCTGGCCCCGGGGACACTAAAGCCCCGAAATCATCTCAAGATAACCTCAAGATACCTTCTACTCTATCTTTCTGAGGATTCTTTATCAGATGAAATAGTCGTTATCTATAAACATCTCCCAATATTAGATAAAGTTTACTCCTCTAATTTTTTGGCCCTCCCATAGGGTCATTTTAATTTTATTTACTCGGGGATATAAAAGACCTGGGGATTTTATATACTGTGGTATATATAACATTATAAATGTATATAAAACTAGCAATTTGTATATAAAATTAGGGAAAAATTACTAGGGGTTGGTGACACATATGATATTTTTTTTTACTTTGACATTATGTGAGGAAATAAATATATAATCAACTTTAAGATTACATGAAAAATCTTCCACATAAACAAGTTGAAGAACATGATATCAGTAAATTTTAGATTTCAGCCTAAGGTACTCTATCCTTTTGAGATTTATAGCCTAAAACCCAGTTTCATTAAAAGCTGTTTTCTCATTATATATATTTAAAAACCATTAATATGCAGTATATATCTGGGCAAACTATACCTGATTTAATAAATATAACAAATACAAACTTCTATATTTTTCCTCCATCATCCTATTCCTCAGCTTTTAATCAAAATATGACAAATATTACTGCTTGCGTGAGTATTTTAATTCAAAAATTGTATAGTGAGGCAAATGTGAAACATGCAAATTTATATATAATAGAAAATAATAATATTAATAATAATAATAAACCACAACCAATAAATTTATATGATGTAAATTCATATGTAGAAGCAGGTTTACTAAGAAAAAATAAGCAGTCATCTAAATTAAAAGTTCAATTTACAACAGATACCGGTGAAATAAAAGCGAATTTGACTATTTAACATTTTGTTATGTCTATGTAAATTCTTGCCCACACATTTCCCATAATGCAGTAACAAATCAAAATGGTCTTCCCCTCCTTTTTTAATTATATTAACCACAATTATGGTTGCGTTACTTTTTTTTCATCGGTATGCAACATTATTTGATCCTCGATAATGACCCAGTTTTTACAATAAACTATTACAAAAAATATATCCTTCAAAATTTAAGGAATGTTTAAATGTCAAAAAGAAGAAAATTATTTAAAAGAATGTGCTTTTACTAACATGCCTTTTTCCTATGAAAGTTGGTCTTGGTGTAATAATACCCTGGACAATAATAAGGATGATTATTATTACCTCCCACTACACGACACCAAGTTTTTTTTTCAAATAGTTACTAATTTCCTCAAATACTGCAGACAGATATATAAATCACTCGTTAATCATAATGCTTATGATGGAGGAAGATGTCTACTATGTCAACTACCTGGTCTCTTGCTCTTAGGTTATGATATCGAGAAGCAAAAGAAAGGTATAGTGTCATTTTCATTTTTCACCTCTGATTTACCGTGCAACTGGGTTATTCCAACTTCGGTCTCTGCCTTTTCTGAAATGGTTACCAATCCAGGTTGGATTGCAACTACAATGCTCAAACCTAAAATACAACCTGTTTTTAATTCACCCCACGTGATTAATATCTTTAGACTTCCTGACAGTGGCTTAGTTGTAGCTTATCATTGGTCCTCAATTCTCTTTTTACTCTAGAACCCATATTAGTGATACCATCTTCTCAGCTTAAATGTAAAGTTCTGCAGGGTAATTGGGATCCTCATCAGTTAGTAAATGAAAAAAAGAACGAACAATATTATTGATAAAGAGGCCAGTCTAAAATCTCTCGGCTCTCGTTATATTGTACATTATTACCCCAAGTCTCATCTTAATGAAAATATATTTTCTATTGCAGTGATTTACAAAGATTCACCAAACATTAACCAACAATACGATTCCTTTCAACCCTCAGATTTCATGAAATCTCTCAGTGTATTTTTGGGGTATTTCTCTCTTACAACTGAGTCAAGAAAAAATATAACAATGATAAGTACCTAACAGACGGAATGCATTAGGCAGTAGAGGCAGACTCCATACACAGTTTCAAATGTAGATATGATAGAGTCCAATGGGCTCAGGAATCTACACACCAGTTTATTGACAGTTAAGAGGCGGGACCAAAGAACCTAAGCTTAATCCTCCACCCCAAGCACAACTGGTGAGTACACACACACACACACATTTGACGAAAATAAAATTTAACCAGTGTATATATATGAAACTATAATCTCAATTTGTTTTTGTTTTCTTAGTAAGTATTAAATAACAGTAATATTATTTTATTTACTAAAGCAAAAAAGAAAGAACAAGAGTGTAGTATATATATACTGTATACAGTCACCCAGGCCACAGAGCTGGATTAGACACGTGTGGACAATTTTAGGCATCCTAGAGAATATTATTTTAGGTTGGGAGTTGTTGTTATTACTATTTTTTTCTTGACTCAGTTGTAAGAAAAAAATTCACCAGATAAGAGATTTCTTGAAATCTGAGGGTAGAAAGGAATCGTGTTGTTGGTCAATGTTTGGTGAATCTTCGGAAAACTTAAGTGTAGAAAGAAAAGTGTCAGCGTACCTAACAGATGGAATGCATTAGGCAATGATGATGAGGAGGCAGACTCCTTACGCAGTTTCAAATGTAGATATGATAGAAACCAATTGGCTCAGGAATCTATACACCAGTTCATTAGCAGTTCAGATGCGGGACCAAAGAGCCGAATCTCAATCCCCCCAAATACAACTAGGTGAGACACTATACACTATATTTCTTTTTTTTTTAGTAAATATATAATAATATTATTATTTTATTTACTTAAACAAAAAAAAGAGAATAAGAATTTTAGTTTTATATATACTGTATACAGTCAACCGGGCAGCAAAGCTAGATTAGACACGTGTGGACAATTTTAGGCCTTCTAGAGAATATTAAGTTAAGAATTGTTGTCATTATTATATTTTTAACCAAGCACCTGGTTCACACAGTATGGTCTTTTTTAGCCCAATTATTAAATATATTCTCATCCATTTAATTTAATATTTGGAAAATTCCTACCTTTTTTATGGTGCTTCGAAATTCATTTGTTCTCTTTCTTCACTTTTATACTTTTATTTGTGTTAATTGTTGTGAAAATTGCCAAAGTTGCCAGAATTACCGCAAGGGAACCAGCTATGGCATGTAGTGAACCCATAACATATTTCATTTTACCATCAGTCATTCCAACTGCAACTGATTCCATATATGGTATTTTGTTATACATATTCATAATAGATGTTATCGTAATCAACAGACATAAAATAACTAATACAATAAGTATAAAATATGTGAATATTCTATTCCCGAACATATATGTTTTTTGTATTCTTTATATAGAAACCACAAAGTTAAATTAGACCCATGTGGTTTATTTGAGAAGTTGTACCGAAGGACTAGTGTCTTCTAGTTCCATACAGAAGAACATGACGCCTTAAATATCTGATATGGTGAAAATATCTTTTGGTTTCCTTCTAAGTAACTGATATGGTAAAAGCACCATATTATCCCCCCTTCTCTTCCATTATGTGGAATTTGTTACAGGAGTTTCATAATGATAGAATCAATTGTTTAAGGGAATTTCCACAAATGGATGTCAAGATGAAAGATATAAAGATTTCCAAGCAATAAAATAAGAGTCAATCGATTTGCTATGATGTTGGAATTTGGAGGTGTAATGGTTTATTAGACTGGTGGAATTTGTAACAACAAGGAACATTTTTAGTTCTTTCCAGTTTTTTATTTCAGAGAATTTTATAAAGAAGTGATCATGTCTCGGTTCCCAATGTAGATATGATATAGCCCATTAGGCTCAGGAATCTGCACACCAGTTCATTGACTGTTGAGAGGTGGAACTAAAGAGCCGAAGCTCAATCCCCCCAAGCACAACTAGGTGAGTACAACTATGTGAGTGCACACACACACACACACACAGGATAATAAAAAAATACACCTTTATATATGAAACTATACTCAATAATTTCTTTTTTAGTAAGTACATATTATTATTATTATTATAAAAAAGAAAGAATAAGAGAGTTTAGTTTTATATATACTGTAATACAGTCAACCAGGCCGCAAAGTTTATTAGATACGTGTGGACAATTTAAGGCATCCTAGAGAATATTAATTTAGGAGTTGCTGCTTTGACACTTTACTTTATGCACTCAAGTTTTCCAAAGATTCACCAAACATTGACAAAGAGCATGATTCCTCTCAGATTTCATGAAATCTTTTTCTAATGTATTTATCTCTTACAACTGAATCAAGAAAAAATTAATAATGACAACAACTAATAAATTAGAACAATTTCTTGAAGTTCTCGTTCTATGTAATTTTTGGCATAACACAGCTGATTTTTTGTCATCATAAGTTTTTAAAGAAATTTTCAAGGGGTTTATTATATAATATGATTCCCTAGGATGCCTAAAATTGTCCAAACGTGTCTAATCTAGCTCTGTGGTCTAGTTGACTGTATACAGTATATATAAAACTAAACTCTTATTATTTCTTTTTTTGTTTTAGTAAGTAAATAAAATAATATTACTGTTATTTAATACTTACTAAAAAAAAGAAAACAAATAGAGAATATAGTTTCATATATACTGGTTGAATTTTTATTTGCATCCAATATGTGTATGTGTGTATACACTCATCTAGTTGTGCTTGGGGAAGGGGACTGAGCTTAGGCTCATAGGCCTCCGTCTCTTAACTATCAATGAACTGGTGTACAGATTCCTGTGCCCATTGGGCTCTATCATATCTACATTTAAAACTGCTTTGGAGTCTGCCTCCACGTCATCACATTCCGTCTGTTAGGTACCCTGACACTTTTCTTTCTGCACTCAAGTTTTTCAAAGATCGCCAAACATTGACCAACAGCAGGATTCCTTTCAACTCTGAGATTTCATGTAATTTTTTATCTGGGGTATTTCTCTCTTACAACTGAGACCAGAAAAAATATAATAATGACAACAACTTATAACTTCTCCTCATAGGTCATACCCTCAGCTCGGGGACTAGCCTGGTGGCATCCCTCTGAACCTTTTCTAATTTAATTTTGTGTTGGATTAGATCTGAAACTGTGGATGGATGTGATGCCTCCACCACATCACGGCCTACATTGCATCCCATCTGTTAACTACTCTGACACTTTTCTTTCTAAACACGATCCATCCGACTTTATCTATATACCAAAGAGTAGAAAAATGGCGTCAACTAGAAAGAACTAAGAATGTAGCAAGCTGTTACAAAAGTCATCAGTCAAATAAACCACTACTCCTCCTCCAAATTCCAAATTAAGAAGACTTGTAGATGTGTCAATCGAATCTCATCACTTTTGCGACTGTATTAAAAAATGTCTATTTATGTTTATTCCAATAGACTTTTAAATTCGTCTACTAATTTAGATATAATAAAAACAAATACTATAGTATATGTTATTCCGATAAATTCTTTTAATATTGATTATGAAACAGTA
>NW_027190296.1:0-44960 GCF_040958095.1 Procambarus clarkii | reverse complement strand
TAATTGATTATATAATAACCTTAAATACTTCATTTTCAATCATCTAATTTGTTTCTCGTTAAAATACTGAGTAAGATATTGAAAAGGGGAGAAGTTCGGTTTTTATTGCATATATCGACGTTTCAGCCGGATTAGAGCGGTTTTACGTGTACATCTTCCATCGGTAATATAAACGGAAAATCAAGAACATTATAGTTAATTCTAATGAAAACACATTGTTTTTTATCATTTGTATTGGAAACAACATTGTCATATGTCTTTTCTTGGATCTAAATAATACGAAACCTCGCTCTATGATTCTAAGTTATAATCCTCAAATATGATTAAATAGTGAATTTTTTCACGATTTTCATGTAGTTTGATATTACGTAAATATATTCATTTTTACCAATATTTCGATACTATTTCATGTAGTATCACGATATGTGATTTGGCCTTCAAATCTCAGAATTTCGCATAATATTGCATTTTAAGCAAGTTTTCTTGCATTTTGATTCGTACGAAAAATCATCGAATTTAGCAATATTTTAACGTTTATCATCTCCTTTTCCTTCATGTGATTTAAACAAAATATCATCGAATTAGGCAATATTTTGCCGTTTTCCACGTTTTTGTGAATTTTCCGTCCATGGGTTTTAATTCATATATATACGATAAAAATGATGCAAACACATAATTGATTAGATAATAACCTTAAATACTTCATTTTCAATCAACTATTTCCTTCTCGTTAAAATACTGAGTAAGATATTGGAAAGGCGGAGAAGTTCTGATTTTATTGCATATATCGACGTTTCAGCCGGAATAGAGCGGTTTTCGTGTACATCTTTCCTCGTTAATATAAACGGAAAATCAAGAACATTATAGTTAATTCTAATGAAAACACATTGTTTTTTATCATTTGTATTGGAAACAACTTTGTCATATGTCTTTTCTTGGATCTAAATAATACGAAACCTCGCTCTATGATTTGAAGTTAAAATCCTCAAATATGGTTATATAGTGAATTTTTTCACGTTTTTCATGTAGTTTGATATTACGTAAATATATTCATTTTTACCAATATTTCGATACTATTTCATGTAGTATCACGATATGTGATTTGGCCTTCAAATCTCAGAATTTCGCATAATATTGCATTTTAAGCAAGTTTTCTTGCATTTTGTTTCGTACGAAAAATCATCGAATATAGCAATATTTTGACGTTTATCATCTCCTTTTCTTTCATGTGATTTAAACAAAATATCATCGAATTAGGCAATATTTTGCCGTTTTCCACGTTTTTGTGAATTTTCAGTCCATGGGTATTAATTCATATATATACGATAAAAATGATGCAAACACATAATTGATTAGATAATAACCTTAAATACTTCATTTTCAATCAACAATTGTTTCTCGTTAAAATACTGAGTAAGATATTGAAAAGGGGAGAAGTTCGGTTTTTATTGCATATATCGACGTTTCAGCCGGATTAGAGCGGTTTTACGTGTACATCTTCCCTCGTTAATATAAACGGAAAATCAGGAACATTTTAGTTAATTCTAATGAAAACACATTGATTTTTATCATTTGTATTGGAAACAACATTGTCATATGTCTTTTCTTAGATCTAAATTATACGAAACCTCGCTCTATGATTCTAAGTTAAAATCTTCAAACATGGTTAAATAGTGACTTTTTTCACGTTTTCATGTAGATTGATATTACGTAAATATATTAATTTTTACCAATATTTCGATACTATTTCATGTAGTATCACGATATGTGATTTGGCCTTGAAATCTCAGAATTTCGCATAATATTGCATTTTAAGCAAGTTTTCTTGCATTTTGTTTCGTACGAAAAATCATCGAATTTAGCAATATTTTGACGTTTATCATTCCCTTTTCCTTTATTTGATTAAAACAAAATACCATCGAATTAGGCAATATTTTGCCGTTTTTCCACGTTTTTGTGAATTTTCAGTCTATGGGTATTAATTCATTATATATACGATAAAAATGATGCAAACACATAATTGATTAGATAATAACCTTAAATAATTCATTTTCAATCAACTATTTGTTTCTCGTTAAAATACTGAGTAAAATATTGAAATGGGGAGAAGTTCTGTTTTTATTGCATATATCGACGTTTCAGCCGGAATAGAGCGGTTTTACGTGTACATCTTCCATCGGTAATATAAACGGAAAATCAGGAACATTTTAGTTAATTCTAATGAAAACACATTGATTTTTATCATTTGTATTGGAAACAACATTGTCATATGTCTTTTCTTGGATCTAAATAATACGAAACCTCGCTCTATGATTCTAAGTTATAATCCTCAAATATGATTAAATAGTGAATTTTTTCACGATTTTCATGTAGTTTGATATTACGTAAATATATTCATTTTTACCAATATTTCGATACTATTTCATGTAGTATCACGATATGTGATTTGGCCTTCAAATCTCAGAATTTCGCATAATATTGCATTTTAAGCAAGTTTTCTTGCATTTTGATTCGTACGAAAAACCATCGAATTTAGCAATATTTTAACGTTTATCATCTCCCTTTCCTTCATGTGATTTAAACAAAATATCATCGAATTAGGCAATATTTTGCCGTTTTCCACGTTTTTGTGAATTTTCCGTCCATGGGTTTTAATTCATATATATACGATAAAAATGATGCAAACACATAATTGATTAGATAATAACCTTAAATACTTCATTTTCAATCAACTATTTCCTTCTCGTTAAAATACTGAGTAAGATATTGGAAAGGCGGAGAAGTTCTGATTTTATTACATATATCGACGTTTCAGCCGGAATAGAGCGGTTTTCGTGTACATCTTCCCTCGTTAATATAAACGGAAAATCAAGAACATTATAGTTAATTCTAATGAAAACACATTGTTTTTTATCATTTGTATTGGAAACAACATTGTCATATATCTTTTCTTGGAACTAAATAATACGAAACCTCGCTCTATGATTTGAAGTTAAAATCCTCAAATATGGTTATATAGTGACTTTTTTCACGTTTTTCATGTAGTTTGATATTACGTAAATATATTCATTTTTACCAATATTTCGATACTATTTCATGTAGTATCACGATATGTGATTTGGCCTTCAAATCTCAGAATTTCGCATAATATTGCATTTTAGGCAAGTTTTCTTGCATTTTGTTTCGTACGAAAAATCATCGAATTTAGCAATATTTTGACGTTTATCATCCCCTTTTCCTTCATGTGATTTAAACAAAATATCATCGAATTAGGCAATATTTTGCCGTTTTCCACGTTTTTGTGAATTTTCAGTCCATGGGTATTAAATCATATATATACGATAACAATTATTCAAACACATAATTGATTAGATAATAACCTTGAATACTTCATTTTCAATCATCTATTTGTTTCTCGTTAAAATAATGAGTAAGATATTAAAAAGGGGAGAAGTTCTGTTTTTATTGCATATATCGACGTTTCAGCCGGAATAGAGCGGTTTTACGTGTACATCTTCCATCAGTAATATAAACGGAAAATCAGGAACATTTTAGTTAATTCTAATGAAAACACATTGATTTTTATCATTTGTATTGGAAACAACATTGTCATATGTCTTTTCTTGGATCTAAATAATACGAAACCTCGCTCTATGATTCTAAGTTATAATCCTCAAATATGATTAAATAGTGAATTTTTTCACGATTTTCATGTAGTTTGATATTACGTAAATATATTCATTTTTACCAATATTTCGATACTATTTCATGTAGTATCACGATATGTGATTTGGCCTTCAAATCTCAGAATTTCGCAAAATATTGCATTTTAAGCAAGTTTTCTTGCATTTTGATTCGTACGAAAAATCATCGAATTTAGCAATATTTTAACGTTTATCATCTCCTTTTCCTTCATGTGATTTAAACAAAATATCATCGAATTAGGCAATATTTTGCAGTTTTCCACGTTTTTGTGAATTTTCCGTCCATGGGTATTAATTCATAAATATATACGATAAAAATGATGCAAACACATAATTGATTATATAATAACCTTAAATACTTCATTTTCAATCATCTATTTGTTTCTCGTTAAAATACTGAGTAAGATATTGAAAAGGGGAGAAGTTCGGTTTTTATTGCATATATCGACGTTTCAGCCGGATTAGAGCGGTTTTACGTGTACATATTCCATCGTTAATATAAACGGAAAATCAAGAACATTACAGTTAATTCTAATGAAAACACATTGTTTTTTATCATTTGTATTGGAAACAACTTTGTCATATGTCTTTTCTTGGATCTAAATAATACGAAACCTCGCTCTATGATTTGAAGTTAAAATCCTCAAATATGGTTATATAGTGAATTTTTTCACGTTTTTCATGTAGTTTGATATTACGTAAATATATTCATTTTTACCAATATTTCGATACTATTTCATGTAGTATCACGATATGTTATTTGGCCTTCAAATCTCAGAATTTCGCATAATATTGCATTTTAAGCAAGTTTTCTTGCATTTTGTTTCGTACGAAAAATCATCGAATATAGCAATATTTTGACGTTTATCATCTCCTTTTCTTTCATGTGATTTAAACAAAATATCATCGAATTAGGCAATATTTTGCCGTTTTCCACGTTTTTGTGAATTTTCAGTCCATGGGTATTAATTCATATATATACGATAAAAATGATGCAAACACATAATTGATTAGATAATAACCTTAAATACTTCATTTTCAATCAACAATTGTTTCTCGTTAAAATACTGAGTAAGATATTGAAAAGGGGAGAAGTTCGGTTTTTATTGCATATATCGACGTTTCAGCCGGATTAGAGCGGTTTTACGTGTACATCTTCCCTCGTTAATATAAACGGAAAATCAGGAACATTTTAGTTAATTCTAATGAAAACACATTGATTTTTATCATTTGTATTGGAAACAACATTGTCATATGTCTTTTCTTAGATCTAAATTATACGAAACCTCGCTCTATGATTCTAAGTTAAAATCTTCAAACATGGTTAAATAGTGACTTTTTTCACGTTTTTCATGTAGATTGATATTACGTAAATATATTAATTTTTACCAATATTTCGATACTATTTCATGTAGTATCACGATATGTGATTTGGCCTTGAAATCTCAGAATTTCGCATAATATTGCATTTTAAGCAAGTTTTCTTGCATTTTGTTTCGTACGAAAAATCATCGAATTTAGCAATATTTTGACGTTTATCATTCCCTTTTCCTTTATTTGATTAAAACAAAATACCATCGAATTAGGCAATATTTTGCCGTTTTTCCACGTTTTTGTGAATTTTCAGTCTATGGGTATTAATTCATTATATATACGATAAAAATGATGCAAACACATAATTGATTAGATAATAACCTTAAATAATTCATTTTCAATCAACTATTTGTTTCTCGTTAAAATACTGAGTAAAATATTGAAATGGGGAGAAGTTCTGTTTTTATTGCATATATCGACGTTTCAGCCGGAATAGAGCGGTTTTACGTGTACATCTTCCATCGGTAATATAAACGGAAAATCAGGAACATTTTAGTTAATTCTAATGAAAACACATTGATTTTTATCATTTGTATTGGAAACAACATTGTCATATGTCTTTTCTTGGATCTAAATAATACGAAACCTCGCTCTATGATTCTAAGTTATAATCCTCAAATATGATTAAATAGTGAATTTTTTCACGATTTTCATGTAGTTTGATATTACGTAAATATATTCATTTTTACCAATATTTCGATACTATTTCATGTAGTATCACGATATGTGATTTGGCCTTCAAATCTCAGAATTTCGCATAATATTGCATTTTAAGCAAGTTTTCTTGCATTTTGATTCGTACGAAAAACCATCGAATTTAGCAATATTTTAACGTTTATCATCTCCCTTTCCTTCATGTGATTTAAACAAAATATCATCGAATTAGGCAATATTTTGCCGTTTTCCACGTTTTTGTGAATTTTCCGTCCATGGGTTTTAATTCATATATATACGATAAAAATGATGCAAACACATAATTGATTAGATAATAACCTTAAATACTTCATTTTCAATCAACTATTTCCTTCTCGTTAAAATACTGAGTAAGATATTGGAAAGGCGGAGAAGTTCTGATTTTATTACATATATCGACGTTTCAGCCGGAATAGAGCGGTTTTCGTGTACATCTTCCCTCGTTAATATAAACGGAAAATCAAGAACATTATAGTTAATTCTAATGAAAACACATTGTTTTTTATCATTTGTATTGGAAACAACATTGTCATATATCTTTTCTTGGAACTAAATAATACGAAACCTCGCTCTATGATTTGAAGTTAAAATCCTCAAATATGGTTATATAGTGACTTTTTTCACGTTTTTCATGTAGTTTGATATTACGTAAATATATTCATTTTTACCAATATTTCGATACTATTTCATGTAGTATCACGATATGTGATTTGGCCTTCAAATCTCAGAATTTCGCATAATATTGCATTTTAGGCAAGTTTTCTTGCATTTTGTTTCGTACGAAAAATCATCGAATTTAGCAATATTTTGACGTTTATCATCCCCTTTTCCTTCATGTGATTTAAACAAAATATCATCGAATTAGGCAATATTTTGCCGTTTTCCACGTTTTTGTGAATTTTCAGTCCATGGGTATTAAATCATATATATACGATAAAAATTATTCAAACACATAATTGATTAGATAATAACCTTGAATACTTCATTTTCAATCATCTATTTGTTTCTCGTTAAAATAATGAGTAAGATATTAAAAAGGGGAGAAGTTCTGTTTTTATTGCATATATCGACGTTTCAGCCGGAATAGAGCGGTTTTACGTGTACATCTTCCATCAGTAATATAAACGGAAAATCAGGAACATTTTAGTTAATTCTAATGAAAACACATTGATTTTTATCATTTGTATTGGAAACAACATTGTCATATGTCTTTTCTTGGATCTAAATAATACGAAACCTCGCTCTATGATTCTAAGTTATAATCCTCAAATATGATTAAATAGTGAATTTTTTCACGATTTTCATGTAGTTTGATATTACGTAAATATATTCATTTTTACCAATATTTCGATACTATTTCATGTAGTATCACGATATGTGATTTGGCCTTCAAATCTCAGAATTTCGCAAAATATTGCATTTTAAGCAAGTTTTCTTGCATTTTGATTCGTACGAAAAATCATCGAATTTAGCAATATTTTAACGTTTATCATCTCCTTTTCCTTCATGTGATTTAAACAAAATATCATCGAATTAGGCAATATTTTGCAGTTTTCCACGTTTTTGTGAATTTTCCGTCCATGGGTATTAATTCATAAATATATACGATAAAAATGATGCAAACACATAATTGATTATATAATAACCTTAAATACTTCATTTTCAATCATCTATTTGTTTCTCGTTAAAATACTGAGTAAGATATTGAAAAGGGGAGAAGTTCGGTTTTTATTGCATATATCGACGTTTCAGCCGGATTAGAGCGGTTTTACGTGTACATATTCCATCGTTAATATAAACGGAAAATCAAGAACATTACAGTTAATTCTAATGAAAACACATTGTTTTTTATCATTTGTATTGGAAACAACTTTGTCATATGTCTTTTCTTGGATCTAAATAATACGAAACCTCGCTCTATGATTTGAAGTTAAAATCCTCAAATATGGTTATATAGTGAATTTTTTCACGTTTTTCATGTAGTTTGATATTACGTAAATATATTCATTTTTACCAATATTTCGATACTATTTCATGTAGTATCACGATATGTTATTTGGCCTTCAAATCTCAGAATTTCGCATAATATTGCATTTTAAGCAAGTTTTCTTGCATTTTGTTTCGTACGAAAAATCATCGAATATAGCAATATTTTGACGTTTATCATCTCCTTTTCTTTCATGTGATTTAAACAAAATATCATCGAATTAGGCAATATTTTGCCGTTTTCCACGTTTTTGTGAATTTTCAGTCCATGGGTATTAATTCATATATATACGATAAAAATGATGCAAACACATAATTGATTAGATAATAACCTTAAATACTTCATTTTCAATCAACAATTGTTTCTCGTTAAAATACTGAGTAAGATATTGAAAAGGGGAGAAGTTCGGTTTTTATTTCATATATCGACGTTTCAGCCGGATTAGAGCGGTTTTACGTGTACATCTTCCCTCGTTAATATAAACGGAAAATCAGGAACATTTTAGTTAATTCTAATGAAAACACATTGATTTTTATCATTTGTATTGGAAACAACATTGTCATATGTCTTTTCTTAGATCTAAATTATACGAAACCTCGCTCTATGATTTGAAGTTAAAATCCTCAAATATGGTTAAATAGTGACTTTTTCACGTTTTTCATGTAGATTGATATTACGTAAATATATTAATTTTTACCAATATTTCGATACTATTTCATGTAGTATCACGATATGTGATTTGGCCTTGAAATCTCAGAATTTTTGCATAATATTGCATTTTAAGCAAGTTTTCTTGCATTTTGTTTCGTACGAAAAATCATCGAATTTAGCAATATTTTGACGTTTATCATCCCCTTTTCCTTTATTTGATTAAAACAAAATACCATCGACTTAGGCAATATTTTGCCGTTTTTCCACGTTTTTGTGAATTTTCAGTCTATGGGTATTAATTCATTATATATACGATAAAAATGATGCAAACACATAATTGATTAGATAATAACCTTAAATAATTCATTTTCAATCAACTATTTGTTTCTCGTTAAAATACTGAGTAAGATATTGAAACGGGGAGAAGTTCTGTTTTTATTGCATATATCGACGTTTCAGCCGGAATAGAGCGGTTTTACGTGTACATCTTCCATCGGTAATATAAACGGAAAATCAGGAACATTTTAGTTAATTCTAATGAAAACACATTGTTTTTTATCATTTGTATTGGAAACAACATTGTCATATGTCTTTTCTTGGATCTAAATAATACGAAACCTCGCTCTATGATTTGAAGTTAAAATCCTCAAATATGGTTATATAGTGAATTTTTTCACGTTTTTCATGTAGTTTGATATTACGTAAATATATTCATTTTACCAATATTTCGATACTATTTCATGTAGTATCACGATATGTGATTTGGCCTTTAAATCTCAGAATTTCGCATAATATTGCATTTTAAGCAAGTACTCTTGCATTTTGTTTCGTACGAAAAATCATCGAATATAGCAATATTTTGACGTTTATCATCTCATTTTCTTTCATGTGATTTAAACAAAATATCATCGAATTAGGTAATATTTTGCCGTTTTCCACGTTTTTGTGAATTTTCAGTCCATGGGTATTAATTCATATATATACGATAAAAATGATGCAAACACATAATTGATTAGATAATAACCTTAAATACTTCATTTTCAATCAACAATTGTTTCTCGTTAAAATACTGAGTAAGATATTGAAAAGGGGAGAAGTTCGGTTTTTATTGCATATATCGACGTTTCAGCCGGATTAGAGCGGTTTTACGTGTACATCTTCCCTCGTTAATATAAACGGAAAATCAGGAACATTTTAGTTAATTCTAATGAAAACACATTGATTTTTATCATTTGTATTTGAAACAACATTGTCATATGTCTTTTCTTAGATCTAAATAATACGAAACCTCGCTCTATGATTTGAAGTTAAAATCCTCAAATATGGTTAAATAGTGACTTTTTCACGTTTTTCATGTAGTTTGATATTACGTAAATATATTCATTTTTACCAATATTTCGATACTATTTCATGTAGTATCACGATATGTGATTTGGCCTTGAAATCTCAGAATTTCGCAAAATATTGCATTTTAAGCAAGTTTTCTTGCATTTTGTTTCGTACGAAAAATCATTGAATTTAGCAATATTTTGACGTTTATCATCCCCTTTTCCTTTATTTGATTAAAACAAAATACCATCGAATTAGGCAATATTTTGCCGTTTTTCCACGTTTTTGTGAATTTTCAGTCTATGGGTATTAATTCATTATATATACGATAAAAATGATGCAAATACATAATTGATTAGATAGTAACCTTAAATAATTCATTTTCAATCAACTATTTGTTTCTCGTTAAAATACTGAGTAAAATATTGAAATGGGGAGAAGTTCTGTTTTTATTGCATATATCGACGTTTCAGCCGGAATAGAGCGGTTTTACGTGTACATCTTCCATCGGTAATATAAACGGAAAATCAGGAACATTTTAGTTAATTCTAATGAAAACACATTGATTTTTATCATTTGTATTGGAAACAACATTGTCATATGTCTTTTCTTGGATCTAAATAATACGAAACCTCGCTCTATGATTCTAAGTTATAATCCTCAAATATGATTAAATAGTGAATTTTTTCACGATTTTCATGTAGTTTGATATTACGTAAATATATTCATTTTTACCAATATTTCGATACTATTTCATGTAGTATCACGATATGTGATTTGGCCTTCAAATCTCAGAATTTCGCATAATATTGCATTTTAAGCAAGTTTTCTTGCATTTTGATTCGTACGAAAAACCATCGAATTTAGCAATATTTTAACGTTTATCATCTCCCTTTCCTTCATGTGATTTAAACAAAATATCATCGAATTAGGCAATATTTTGCCGTTTTCCACGTTTTTGTGAATTTTCCGTCCATGGGTTTTAATTCATATATATACGATAAAAATGATGCAAACACATAATTGATTAGATAATAACCTTAAATACTTCATTTTCAATCAACTATTTCCTTCTCGTTAAAATACTGAGTAAGATATTGGAAAGGCGGAGAAGTTCTGATTTTATTACATATATCGACGTTTCAGCCGGAATAGAGCGGTTTTCGTGTACATCTTCCCTCGTTAATATAAACGGAAAATCAAGAACATTATAGTTAATTCTAATGAAAACACATTGTTTTTTATCATTTGTATTGGAAACAACATTGTCATATATCTTTTCTTGGAACTAAATAATACGAAACCTCGCTCTATGATTTGAAGTTAAAATCCTCAAATATGGTTATATAGTGACTTTTTTCACGTTTTTCATGTAGTTTGATATTACGTAAATATATTCATTTTTACCAATATTTCGATACTATTTCATGTAGTATCACGATATGTGATTTGGCCTTCAAATCTCAGAATTTCGCATAATATTGCATTTTAGGCAAGTTTTCTTGCATTTTGTTTCGTACGAAAAATCATCGAATTTAGCAATATTTTGACGTTTATCATCCCCTTTTCCTTCATGTGATTTAAACAAAATATCATCGAATTAGGCAATATTTTGCCGTTTTCCACGTTTTTGTGAATTTTCAGTCCATGGGTATTAAATCATATATATACGATAAAAATTATTCAAACACATAATTGATTAGATAATAACCTTGAATACTTCATTTTCAATCATCTATTTGTTTCTCGTTAAAATAATGAGTAAGATATTAAAAAGGGGAGAAGTTCTGTTTTTATTGCATATATCGACGTTTCAGCCGGAATAGAGCGGTTTTACGTGTACATCTTCCATCAGTAATATAAACGGAAAATCAGGAACATTTTAGTTAATTCTAATGAAAACACATTGATTTTTATCATTTGTATTGGAAACAACATTGTCATATGTCTTTTCTTGGATCTAAATAATACGAAACCTCGCTCTATGATTCTAAGTTATAATCCTCAAATATGATTAAATAGTGAATTTTTTCACGATTTTCATGTAGTTTGATATTTCGTAAATATATTCATTTTTACCAATATTTCGATACTATTTCATGTAGTATCACGATATGTGATTTGGCCTTCAAATCTCAGAATTTCGCAAAATATTGCATTTTAAGCAAGTTTTCTTGCATTTTGATTCGTACGAAAAATCATCGAATTTAGCAATATTTTAACGTTTATCATCTCCTTTTCCTTCATGTGATTTAAACAAAATATCATCGAATTAGGCAATATTTTGCAGTTTTCCACGTTTTTGTGAATTTTCCGTCCATGGGTATTAATTCATAAATATATACGATAAAAATGATGCAAACACATAATTGATTATATAATAACCTTAAATACTTCATTTTCAATCATCTATTTGTTTCTCGTTAAAATACTGAGTAAGATATTGAAAAGGGGAGAAGTTCGGTTTTTATTGCATATATCGACGTTTCAGCCGGATTAGAGCGGTTTTACGTGTACATATTCCATCGTTAATATAAACGGAAAATCAAGAACATTACAGTTAATTCTAATGAAAACACATTGTTTTTTATCATTTGTATTGGAAACAACTTTGTCATATGTCTTTTCTTGGATCTAAATAATACGAAACCTCGCTCTATGATTTGAAGTTAAAATCCTCAAATATGGTTATATAGTGAATTTTTTCACGTTTTTCATGTAGTTTGATATTACGTAAATATATTCATTTTTACCAATATTTCGATACTATTTCATGTAGTATCACGATATGTTATTTGGCCTTCAAATCTCAGAATTTCGCATAATATTGCATTTTAAGCAAGTTTTCTTGCATTTTGTTTCGTACGAAAAATCATCGAATATAGCAATATTTTGACGTTTATCATCTCCTTTTCTTTCATGTGATTTAAACAAAATATCATCGAATTAGGCAATATTTTGCCGTTTTCCACGTTTTTGTGAATTTTCAGTCCATGGGTATTAATTCATATATATACGATAAAAATGATGCAAACACATAATTGATTAGATAATAACCTTAAATACTTCATTTTCAATCAACAATTGTTTCTCGTTAAAATACTGAGTAAGATATTGAAAAGGGGAGAAGTTCGGTTTTTATTTCATATATCGACGTTTCAGCCGGATTAGAGCGGTTTTACGTGTACATCTTCCCTCGTTAATATAAACGGAAAATCAGGAACATTTTAGTTAATTCTAATGAAAACACATTGATTTTTATCATTTGTATTGGAAACAACATTGTCATATGTCTTTTCTTAGATCTAAATTATACGAAACCTCGCTCTATGATTTGAAGTTAAAATCCTCAAATATGGTTAAATAGTGACTTTTTCACGTTTTTCATGTAGATTGATATTACGTAAATATATTAATTTTTACCAATATTTCGATACTATTTCATGTAGTATCACGATATGTGATTTGGCCTTGAAATCTCAGAATTTTTGCATAATATTGCATTTTAAGCAAGTTTTCTTGCATTTTGTTTCGTACGAAAAATCATCGAATTTAGCAATATTTTGACGTTTATCATCCCCTTTTCCTTTATTTGATTAAAACAAAATACCATCGACTTAGGCAATATTTTGCCGTTTTTCCACGTTTTTGTGAATTTTCAGTCTATGGGTATTAATTCATTATATATACGATAAAAATGATGCAAACACATAATTGATTAGATAATAACCTTAAATAATTCATTTTCAATCAACTATTTGTTTCTCGTTAAAATACTGAGTAAGATATTGAAACGGGGAGAAGTTCTGTTTTTATTGCATATATCGACGTTTCAGCCGGAATAGAGCGGTTTTACGTGTACATCTTCCATCGGTAATATAAACGGAAAATCAGGAACATTTTAGTTAATTCTAATGAAAACACATTGTTTTTTATCATTTGTATTGGAAACAACATTGTCATATGTCTTTTCTTGGATCTAAATAATACGAAACCTCGCTCTATGATTTGAAGTTAAAATCCTCAAATATGGTTATATAGTGAATTTTTTCACGTTTTTCATGTAGTTTGATATTACGTAAATATATTCATTTTACCAATATTTCGATACTATTTCATGTAGTATCACGATATGTGATTTGGCCTTTAAATCTCAGAATTTCGCATAATATTGCATTTTAAGCAAGTACTCTTGCATTTTGTTTCGTACGAAAAATCATCGAATATAGCAATATTTTGACGTTTATCATCTCATTTTCTTTCATGTGATTTAAACAAAATATCATCGAATTAGGTAATATTTTGCCGTTTTCCACGTTTTTGTGAATTTTCAGTCCATGGGTATTAATTCATATATATACGATAAAAATGATGCAAACACATAATTGATTAGATAATAACCTTAAATACTTCATTTTCAATCAACAATTGTTTCTCGTTAAAATACTGAGTAAGATATTGAAAAGGGGAGAAGTTCGGTTTTTATTGCATATATCGACGTTTCAGCCGGATTAGAGCGGTTTTACGTGTACATCTTCCCTCGTTAATATAAACGGAAAATCAGGAACATTTTAGTTAATTCTAATGAAAACACATTGATTTTTATCATTTGTATTTGAAACAACATTGTCATATGTCTTTTCTTAGATCTAAATAATACGAAACCTCGCTCTATGATTTGAAGTTAAAATCCTCAAATATGGTTAAATAGTGACTTTTTCACGTTTTTCATGTAGTTTGATATTACGTAAATATATTCATTTTTACCAATATTTCGATACTATTTCATGTAGTATCACGATATGTGATTTGGCCTTGAAATCTCAGAATTTCGCAAAATATTGCATTTTAAGCAAGTTTTCTTGCATTTTGTTTCGTACGAAAAATCATTGAATTTAGCAATATTTTGACGTTTATCATCCCCTTTTCCTTTATTTGATTAAAACAAAATACCATCGAATTAGGCAATATTTTGCCGTTTTTCCACGTTTTTGTGAATTTTCAGTCTATGGGTATTAATTCATTATATATACGATAAAAATGATGCAAATACATAATTGATTAGATAGTAACCTTAAATAATTCATTTTCAATCAACTATTTGTTTCTCGTTAAAATACTGAGTAAGATATTAAAAAGGGGAGAAGTTCTGTTTTTATTGCATATATCGACGTTTCAGCCGGAGTAGAGCGATTTTCGTGTACATCTTCCATCAGTAATATGTACCGAAAATCAGGAACATTTTAGTTAATTCTAATGAAAACACATTGATTTTTATCATTTGTATTGGAAACAACATTGTCATATGTCTTTTCTTGGATCTAAATAATACGAAACCTCGCTCTATGATTCTAAGTTATAATCCTCAAATATGATTAAATAGTGAATTTTTTCACGATTTTCATGTAGTTTGATATTACGTAAATATATTCATTTTTACCAATATTGCGATACTATTTCATGTAGTATCACGATATGTGATTTGGCCTTCAAATCTCAGAATTTCGCATAATATTGCATTTTAAGCAAGTTTTCTTGCATTTTGTTTCGTACGAAAAATCATCGAATTTACCAATATTTTGACGTTTATCATCCCATTTTCCTTCATATGATTTAAACAAAATATCATCGAATTAGGCAATATTTTGCCGTTTTCAACGTTTTTGTGAATTTTCAGTCTATGGGTATTAATTCATTATATATACGATAAAAATGATGCAAACACATAATTGATTAGATAATAACCTTAAATAATTCATTTTCAATCAACTATTTGTTTCTCGTTAAAATACTGAGTAAGATATTAAACGGGAGAGAAGTTCAGATTTTATTGCATATATCGACGTTTCAGCCGGAATAGAGCGGTTTTCGTGTACATCTTCCATCGGTAATATAAACTGAAAATCAGGAACATTTTAGTTAATTCTAATGAAAACGCATTGATTTTTATCATTTGTATTGGAAACAACATTGTCATATGTCTTTTCTTGGATCTAAATAATACGAAACCTCGCTCTATGATTTGAAGGTAAAATCCACAAATATGGTGAAATAGTGACTTTTTCACGTTAATCATGTAGTTTGATATTACGCAAATATATTCATTTTTACCAATATTCCGATACTATTTCATGTAGTATCACGATATGTGATTTGGAATTCAAATCTCAGAATTTCGCATAATATTGCATTTTAAGCAAGTTTTCTTGCATTTTGTTTCGTACGAAAAATCATCGAATTTACCAATATTTTGACGTTTATCATCCCCTTTTCTTTCATGTGATTTAAATAAAATATCATAGAATTAAGCAATATTTTGCCGTTTTCCACGTATTTGTGAATTTTCAGTGCATGTGTATTAATTCATATATATACGATAAAAATGATGCAAACACATATTTGATTAGATAATAACCTTAAATACTTCATTGCAATCATCTATTTGTTTCTCGTTAAAATACTGAGTAAGATATTGAAAAGAGGAGAAGTTCGGTTTGTATTGCATATATCGACGTTTCAGCCGGATTTGAGCGGTTTTACGTGTACATCTTCAATCGGTAATATAAACGGAAAATCAGGAACATCTTAGTTAATTCTAATGAAAACACATTGATTTTTATCATTTGTATTGGAAACAACATTGTCATATGTCTTTTCTTGGATTTAAATAATACGAAACCTCGCTCTATGATTTGAAGTTAAAATCCTCAAATATGGTTAAATAGTGACTTTTTTCACGTTTTTCATGTAGTTTGATATTACGTAAATATATTCATTTTTACCAATATTTCGATACTATTTCATGTAGTATCACGATATGTGATTTGGCCTTCAAATCTCAGAATTTCGCATAATATTGCATTTTAAGCAAGTTTTCTTGCATTTTGTTTCGTACGAAAAATCATCGAATTTAGCAATATTTTGACGTTTATCATCCCCTTTTCCTTTATTTGATTTAAACAAAATATCATCGAATTAGGCAATATTTTGCCGTTTTTCCACGTTTTTGTGAATTTTCAGTCTATGGGTATTAATTCATTATATATACGACAAAAATGATGCAAACACATAATTGATTTGATAATAACCTTAAATACTTCATTTTCAATCAACTATTTGTTTCTCGTTAAAATACTGAGTAAGATAATGAAAAGGGGAGAAGTTCTGTTTTTATTGCATGTATCGAAGTTTCAGCCGGAATAGAGCGGTTTTACGTGTACATCTTCCATCGGTAATATAAACGGAAAATCAGGAACATTTTAGTTAATTCTAATGAAAACACATTGATTTTTATCATTTGTATTGGAAACAACATTGTCATATGTCTTTTCTTGGAACTAAATAATACGAAACCTCGCTCTATGATTTGAAGGTAAAATCCTCAAATATGGTAAAATAGTATCTTTTTCACGGGTATCATGTAGTTTGATATTACGCAAATATATTCATTTTTACCAATATTTCGATACTATTTCATGTAGTATCACGATATGTGATTTGGCCTTCAAATCTCCTAGAATTTCGCATAATATTGCATTTTAATCAAGTTTTCTTGCATTTTGTTTCGTACGAAAAATCATCGAATTTAGCAATATTTTGAAGTTTATCAACCCCTTTTCTTTCATGTGATTTAAACAAAATATCATCGAATTAGGCAATATTTTACCATTTTTCCACGTTTTATTGAATTTTCAGTCCATGGGTATTAATTCATATATATACGATAAAAATGATGCAAACACATAATTGAATAGATAATAACCTTAAATACTTCATTTTCAATCAACTATTTGTTTCTCGTTAAAAAACTGAGTAAGATATTGGAAAGGGGAGAAGTTCTGTTTTTATTACATATATCGACGTTTCAGCCGGAATAGAGCGGTTTTACGTGTACATCTTCCATCAGTAATATAAACGGAAAATCAGGAACATTTTAGTTAATTCTAATGAAAACACATTGATTTTTATCATTTGTATTGGAAACAAAATTGTCATATGTCTTTTCTTGGATCTAAATAATACGAAACCTCGCTCTATGATTCTAAGTTATAATCCTCAAATATGATTAAATAGTGACTTTTTTCACGATTTTCATGTAGTTTGATATTACGTAAATATATTCATTTTTACCAATATTTCGATACTATTTCATATAGTATCACGATATGTGATTTGGCCTTCAAATCTCAGAATTTCTCATAATATTGCATTTTAAGCAAGTTTTCTTCCATTTTGATTCGTACGAAAAATCATCGAATTTAGCAATATTTTAACGTTTATCATCTCCTTTTCCTTCATGTGATTTAAACAAAATATCATCGAATTAGGCAATATTTTGCGGTTTTCCACGTTTTTGTGAATTTTCCGTCCATGGGTATTAATTCATATATATATACGATAAAAATGATGCAAACACATAATTGATTAGATGATAACCTTAAATACTTCATTTTCAATCATCTATTTGTTTCTCGTTAAAATACTGAGTAAGATATTGAAAAGGGGAGAAGTTCGGTTTTTGTTGCATATATCGACGTTTCAGCCGGATTAGAGCGGTTTTACGTGTACATCTTCCATCGTTAATATAAACGGAAAATCAAGAACATTATAGTTAATTCTAATGAAAACACATTGTTTTTTATCATTTGTATTGGAAACAACATTGTCTTATGTCTTTTCTTGGATCTAATTAATACGAAACTTCGCTCTATGATTTGAAGTTAAAATCCTTAAATATGGTTATATAGTGAATTTTTTCACGTTTTTCATGTAGTTTGATATTACGTAAATATATTCATTTTTACCAATATTTCGATACTATTTCATGTAGTATCACGATATGTGATTTGGCCTTCAAATCTCAGAATTTCGCATAATATTGCATTTTAAGCAAGTATTCTTGCATTTTGTTTCGTACGAAAAATCATCGAATATAGCAATATTTTGACGTTTATCATCTCCTTTTCCTTCATGTGATTTAAACAAAATATCATCGAATTAGGCAATATTTTGCCGTTTTCCACGTTTTTGTGAATTTTCAGTCCATGGGTTTTAATTCATATATATACGATAAAAATGATGCAAACACATAATTGATTAGATAATAACCTTAAATACTTCATTTTCAATCAATTATTTGTTTCTCGTTAAAAAACTGACTAAGATATTGGAAAGGGGAGAAGTTCCGTTTTTATTGCATATATCGACGTTTCAGCCGGAATAGAGCGGTTTTCGTGTACATCTTCCATCGGTAATATAAACTGAAAATCAGGAACATTTTAGTTAATTCTATTGAAAACACATTGATTTTTATCATTTGTATTGAAAACAACATTGTCATATGTCTTTTCTTGGAACTAAATAATACGAAACCTCGCTCTATGATTTGAAGGTAAAATCCTCAAATATGGTAAAATAGTAACTTTTTCACGGGTATCATGTAGTTTGATATTACGCAAATATATTCATTTTTACCAATATTTCGATACTATTTCATGTAGTATCACGATATGTGATTTGCCCTTCAAATCTCAGAATTTCGCGTAATATTGCATTTTTAGCAAGTTTTCTTGCATTTTGTTTCGTACGAAAAATCATCGAATTTAGCAATATTTTGACGTTTATCATCCCCTTTTCCTTCATGTGATTTAAACAAAATATCATCGAATTAGGCAATATTTTGCCGTTTTTCCACGTTTTTTGAATTTTCAGTCCATGGGTATTAATTCATATATATACGATAAAAATGATGCAAACACATAATTGATTAGATAATAACCTTAAATACTTTATTTTCAATCAACTATTTGTTTCTCGTTAAAATACTGAGTAAGATATTGAAAAGGGGAGAAGTTCTGTTTTTATTGCATATATCGACGTTTCAGCCGGAATAGAGCGATTTTCGTATACATCTTCTATCGGTAATATAAACGGAAAACCAGGGACATTTTAGTTAATTCTAATGAAAACACTTTGATTTTTATCATTTGTATTGGAAACAACATTGTCATATGCCTTTTCTTGGATCCAAATAATACGAAACCTCGCTCTATGATTTGAAGTTAAAATCCTCAAATATGGTTAAATAGTGACTTTTTCACGTTTTTCATGTAGTTTGATATTACGTAAATATATTCATTTTTACCAATATTTCGATACTATTTCATGTAGTATCACGATATGTGATTTGGCCTTGAAATCTCAGAATTTCGCATAATATTGCATTTTAAGCAAGTTTTCTTGCATTTTGTTTCGTACGGAAAATCATCGAATTTAGCAATATTTTGACGTTTATCATTCCCTTTTCCTTCATGTGATTTAAACAAAATATCATCGAATTAGGCAATATTTTGCCGTTTTCCACGTTTTTGTGAATTTTCAGTCCATGGGTATTAATTCATATATATACGATAAAAATGATGCAAACACATAATTGATTAGATAATAACCTTAAATAATTCATTTTCAATCATCTATTTGTTTCTCATTAAAATACTGAGTAAGATGTTGAAAAGGGGATAAGTTCGGTTTTTATTGCATATATCGACGTTTCAGCCGGATTAGAGCGGTTTTACGTGTACATCTTCCATCGTTAATATAAACGGATAATCAAGAACATTATAGTTAATTCTAATGAAAACACATTTTTTTTTATCATTTGTATTGGAAACAACATTGTCATATGTCTTTTCTTGGATCAAAATAATACGAAACCTCGCTCTATGATTTGAAGTTAAAATCCTCAAATATGGTTATATAGTGACTTTTTTCACGTTTTTCATGTAGTTTGATATTACGTAAATATATTCATTTTTACCAATATTTCGATACTATTTCATGTAGTATCACGATATGTGATTTGGCCTTCAAATCTCAGAATTTCGCATAATATTGCATTTTAAGCAAGTTTTCTTGCATTTTGTTTCGTACGAAAATTCATCGAATTTAGCAATATTTTGACGTTTATCATCCCCCTTTTCCTTCATGTGATTTAAACAAAATATCATCGAATTAGGCAATATTTTGCCGTTTTTCCACGTTTTTTGAATTTTCAGTCCATGGGTATTAATTCATATATATACGATAAAAATGAGGCAAACACATAATTGAATAGGTAATAACCTTAAATACTTCATTTTCAATCAATTATTTGTTTCTCGTTAAAATACTGAGTAAGATATTGAAAAGGGGAAAAGTTCTGTTTTTATTGCATATATCGACGTTTCAGCCGGAATAGAGCGATTTTCGTGTACATCTTCTATCGGTAATATAAACGGAAAACCAGGAATATTTTATTTAATTCTAATGAAAACACTTTGATTTTTATCATTTGTATTGGAAACAACATTGTCATGTCTTTTCTTGGATCCAAATAATACGAAACCTCGCTGTATGATTTGAAGTTAAAATCCTCAAATATGGTTAAATAGTGACTTTTTTCACGTTTTTCATGTAGTTTGATATTACGTAAATATATTCATTTTTACCAATATTTCGATACTATTTCATGTAGTATCACGATATGTGATTTGGCCTTGAAATCTCAGAATTTCGCATAATATTGCATTTTAAGCAAGTTTTCTTGCATTTTGTTTCGTACGGAAAATCATCGAATTTAGCAATATTTTGACGTTTATCATTCCCTTTTCCTTCATGTGATTTAAACAAAATATCATCGAATTAGGCAATATTTTGCCGTTTTCCACGTTTTTGTGAATTTTCAGTCCATGGGTATTAATTCATATATATACGATAAAAATGATGCAAACACATAATTGATTAGATAATAACCTTAAATAATTCATTTTCAATCATCTTTTTGTTTCTCATTAAAATACTGAGTAAGATGTTGAAAAGGGGATAAGTTCGGTTTTTATTGCATATATCGACGTTTCAGCCGGATTAGAGCGGTTTTACGTGTACATCTTCCCTCGCTAATATAAACGGAAAATCAAGAACATTATTGTTAATTCTAATGAAAACACATTGTTTTTTATCATTTGTATTGGAAACAACATTGTCATATGTCTTTTCTTGGCTCTAAATAATACGAAACCTCGCTCTATGATTTGAAGTTAAAATCCTCAAATATGGTTATATAGTTACTTTTTTCACGTTTTCCATGTAGTTTGATATTACGTAAATATATTCATTTTTACCAATATTTCGATACTATTTCATGTAGTATCACGATATGTGATTTGGCCTTCAAATCTCAGAATTTCGCTTAATATTGCATTTTAAGCAAGTTTTCTTGCATTTTGTTTCGTACGAAAATTCATCGTAAATAGCAATATTTGGACGTTTATCTTCTCCTTTTCCTTCATGTGATTTAAACAAAATATCATCGAATTAGGCAATATTTTGCCGTTTTCCACGTTTTTGTGAATTTTCAGTCCATGGGTTTCAATTCATATATATACGATAAAAATGATGCAAACACATAATTGATTAGATAATAACCTTAAATACTTCATTTTCAATCATCTATTTGTTTCTCGTTAAAATACTGAGTAAGATATTGAAAAGGGGAGAAGTTCGGTTTTTATTGCATATATCGACGTTTCAGCCGGATTAGAGCGGTTTTACGTGTACATCTTATATCGTTAATATAAACGGAAAATCAAGAACATTATAGTTAATTCTAATGAAAACACATTGTTTTTTATCATTTGTATTGGAAACAACATTGTCATATGTCTTTTCTTGGAACTAAATAATACGAAACCTTCGCTCTATGATTTGAAGTTAAAATCCTCAAATATGGTTATATAGTGACTTTTTTCACGTTTTTCATGTAGTTTGATATTACGTAAATATATTCATTTTTACCAATATTTCGATACTATTTCATGTAGTATCACGATATGTGATTTGGCCTTCAAATCTCAGAATTTCGCATAATGTTGCATTTTCAGCAAGTTTTCTTGTATTTTGTTTGGTACGAAAAATCATCGAATATAGCAATATTTTGACGTTTATCATCTCCTTTTCCTTGATGTCATTTAAACAAAATATCATCGAATTAGGCAATATTTTGCCGTTTTCCACGTTTTTGTGAATTTTCCGTCCATGGGTATTAATTCATATATATATACGATAAAAATGATGCAAACACATAATTGATTAGATAATAACCTTAAATACTTCATTTTCAATCATCTATTTGTTTCTCGTTAAAATACTGAGTAAGATATTGAAAAGGGGAGAAGTTCGGTTTTTATTGCATATATCGACGTTTCAGCCGGATTAGAGCGGTTTTACGTGTACTTCTTCCATCGTTAATATAAACGGAAAATCAAGAACATTATAGTTAATTCTAATGAAAACACATTGTTTTTTATCATTTGTATTGGAAATAACATTGTCATATGTCTTTTCTTGGAACTAAATAATACGAAACCTCGCTCTATGATTTGAAGTTAAAATCCTCAAATATGGTTATATAGTGACTTTTTCACGTTTTTCATGTAGTTTGATATTACGTAAATATATTCATTTTTGCCAATATTTCGATACTATTTCATGTAGTATCACGATACGTGATTTGGCCTTCAAATCTCAGAATTTCGCATAATATTGCATTTTAAGCAAGTTTTCTGCATTTTGCTTCGTACGAAAAATCATCGAATTTAGCAATATTTTAACGTTTATCATCTCCTTTTCCTTTATGTGATTTAAACAAAATATCATCGAATTAGGCAATATTTTGCCGTTTTCCACGTTTTTGTGAATTTTCCGTCCATGGGTATTAATTCATATATATATACGATAAAAATGATGCAAACACATAATTGATTAGATAATAACCTTAAATACTTCATTTTCAATCATCTATTTGTTTCTCGTTAAAATACTGAGCAAGATATTGAAAAGGGGAGAAGTTCGGTTTTTATTGCATATATCGACGTTTCAGCCGGATTAGAGCGGTTTTACGTGTACATTCTTCCATCGTTAATATAAACGGAAAATCAAGAACATTATAGTTAATTCTAATGAAAACACATTGTTTTTTATCATTTGTATTGGAAATAACATTGTCATATGTCTTTTCTTGGAACTAAATAATACGAAACCTCGCTCTATGATTTGAAGTTAAAATCCTCAAATATGGTTATATAGTGACTTTTTTCACGTTTTTCATGTAGTTTGATATTACGTAAATATATTCATTTTTACCAATATTTCGATACTATTTCATGTAGTATCACGATATGTGATTTGGCCTTCAAATCTCAGAATTTCGCATAATATTGCATTTTAAGCAAGTTTTCTTGCATTTTGCTTCGTACGAAAAATCATCGAATTTAGCAATATTTTGACGTTTATCATCCCCTTTTCCTTCATGTGATTTAAACAAAATATCATCGAATTAGGCAATATTTTGCCGTTTTCCACGTTTTTGTGAATTTTCAGTCCATGGGTATTAAATCATATATATACGATAAAAATTATTCAAACACATAATTGATTAGATAATAACCTTGAATACTTCATTTTCAATCATCTATTTGTTTCTCGTTAAAATAATGAGTAAGATATTAAAAAGGGGAGAAGTTCTGTTTTTATTGCATATATCGACGTTTCAGCCGGAATAGAGCGGTTTTACGTGTACATCTTCCATCAGTAATATAAACGGAAAATCAGGAACATTTTAGTTAATTCTAATGAAAACACATTGATTTTTATCATTTGTATTGGAAACAACATTGTCATATGTCTTTTCTTGGATCTAAATAATACGAAACCTCGCTCTATGATTCTAAGTTATAATCCTCAAATATGATTAAATAGTGAATTTTTTCACGATTTTCATGTAGTTTGATATTACGTAAATATATTCATTTTTACCAATATTTCGATACTATTTCATGTAGTATCACGATATGTGATTTGGCCTTCAAATCTCAGAATTTCGCAAAATATTGCATTTTAAGCAAGTTTTCTTGCATTTTGATTCGTACGAAAAATCATCGAATTTAGCAATATTTTAACGTTTATCATCTCCTTTTCCTTCATGTGATTTAAACAAAATATCATCGAATTAGGCAATATTTTGCCGTTTTCCACGTTTTTGTGAATTTTCCGTCCATGGGTATTAATTCATAAATATATACGATAAAAATGATGCAAACACATAATTGATTATATAATAACCTTAAATACTTCATTTTCAATCATCTATTTGTTTCTCGTTAAAATACTGAGTAAGATATTGAAAAGGGGAGAAGTTCGGTTTTTATTGCATATATCGACGTTTCAGCCGGATTAGAGCGGTTTTACGTGTACATATTCCATCGTTAATATAAACGGAAAATCAAGAACATTACAGTTAATTCTAATGAAAACACATTGTTTTTTATCATTTGTATTGGAAACAACTTTGTCATATGTCTTTTCTTGGATCTAAATAATACGAAACCTCGCTCTATGATTTGAAGTTAAAATCCTCAAATATGGTTATATAGTGAATTTTTTCACGTTTTCATGTAGTTTGATATTACGTAAATATATTCATTTTTACCAATATTTCGATACTATTTCATGTAGTATCACGATATGTGATTTGGCCTTCAAATCTCAGAATTTCGCATAATATTGCATTTTAAGCAAGTTTTCTTGCATTTTGATTCGTACGAAAAACCATCGAATTTAGCAATATTTTAACGTTTATCATCTCCCTTTCCTTCATGTGATTTAAACAAAATATCATCGAATTAGGCAATATTTTGCCGTTTTCCACGTTTTTGTGAATTTTCCGTCCATGGGTTTTAATTCATATATATACGATAAAAATGATGCAAACACATAATTGATTAGATAATAACCTTAAATACTTCATTTTCAATCAACTATTTCCTTCTCGTTAAAATACTGAGTAAGATATTGGAAAGGCGGAGAAGTTCTGATTTTATTGCATATATCGACGTTTCAGCCGGAATAGAGCGGTTTTCGTGTACATCTTCCCTCGTTAATATAAACGGAAAATCAAGAACATTATAGTTAATTCTAATGAAAACACATTGTTTTTTATCATTTGTATTGGAAACAACATTGTCATATGTCTTTTCTTGGAACTAAATAATACGAAACCTCGCTCTATGATTTGAAGTTAAAATCCTCAAATATTGTTATATAGTGACTTTTTTCACGTTTTTCATGTAGTTTGATATTACGTAAATATATTCATTTTTACCAATATTTCGATACTATTTCATGTAGTATCACGATATGTGATTTGGCCTTCAAATCTCAGAATTTCGCATAATATTGCATTTTAGGCAAGTTTTCTTGCATTTTGTTTCGTACGAAAAATCATCGAATTTAGCAATATTTTGACGTTTATCATCCCCTTTTCCTTCATGTGATTTAAACAAAATATCATCGAATTAGGCAATATTTTGCCGTTTTCCACGTTTTTGTGAATTTTCAGTCCATGGGTATTAAATCATATATATACGATAAAAATTATTCAAACACATAATTGATTAGATAATAACCTTGAATACTTCATTTTCAATCATCTATTTGTTTCTCGTTAAAATAATGAGTAAGATATTAAAAAGGGGAGAAGTTCTGTTTTTATTGCATATATCGACGTTTCAGCCGGAATAGAGCGGTTTTACGTGTACATCTTCCATCAGTAATATAAACGGAAAATCAGGAACATTTTAGTTAATTCTAATGAAAACACATTGATTTTTATCATTTGTATTGGAAACAACATTGTCATATGTCTTTTCTTGGATCTAAATAATACGAAACCTCGCTCTATGATTCTAAGTTATAATCCTCAAATATGATTAAATAGTGAATTTTTTCACGATTTTCATGTAGTTTGATATTACGTAAATATATTCATTTTTACCAATATTTCGATACTATTTCATGTAGTATCACGATATGTGATTTGGCCTTCAAATCTCAGAATTTCGCAAAATATTGCATTTTAAGCAAGTTTTCTTGCATTTTGATTCGTACGAAAAATCATCGAATTTAGCAATATTTTAACGTTTATCATCTCCTTTTCCTTCATGTGATTTAAACAAAATATCATCGAATTAGGCAATATTTTGCCGTTTTCCACGTTTTTGTGAATTTTCCGTCCATGGGTATTAATTCATAAATATATACGATAAAAATGATGCAAACACATAATTGATTATATAATAACCTTAAATACTTATTTTCAATCATCTATTTGTTTCTCGTTAAAATACTGAGTAAGATATTGAAAAGGGGAGAAGTTCGGTTTTTATTGCATATATCGACGTTTCAGCCGGATTAGAGCGGTTTTACGTGTACATATTCCATCGTTAATATAAACGGAAAATCAAGAACATTACAGTTAATTCTAATGAAAACACATTGTTTTTTATCATTTGTATTGGAAACAACTTTGTCATATGTCTTTTCTTGGATCTAAATAATACGAAACCTCGCTCTATGATTTGAAGTTAAAATCCTCAAATATGGTTATATAGTGAATTTTTTCACGTTTTTCATGTAGTTTGATATTACGTAAATATATTCATTTTTACCAATATTTCGATACTATTTCATGTAGTATCACGATATGTGATTTGGCCTTCAAATCTCAGAATTTCGCATAATATTGCATTTTAAGCAAGTTTTCTTGCATTTTGTTTCGTACGAAAAATCATCGAATATAGCAATATTTTGACGTTTATCATCTCCTTTTCTTTCATGTGATTTAAACAAAATATCATCGAATTAGGCAATATTTTGCCGTTTTCCACGTTTTTGTGAATTTTCAGTCCATGGGTATTAATTCATATATATACGATAAAAATGATGCAAACACATAATTGATTAGATAATAACCTTAAATACTTCATTTTCAATCAACAATTGTTTCTCGTTAAAATACTGAGTAAGATATTGAAAAGGGGAGAAGTTCGGTTTTTATTGCATATATCGACGTTTCAGCCGGATTAGAGCGGTTTTACGTGTACATCTTCCCTCGTTAATATAAACGGAAAATCAGGAACATTTTAGTTAATTCTAATGAAAACACATTGATTTTTATCATTTGTATTGGAAACAACATTGTCATATGTCTTTTCTTAGATCTAAATTATACGAAACCTCGCTCTATGATTCTAAGTTAAAATCTTCAAACATGGTTAAATAGTGACTTTTTTCACGTTTTTCATGTAGATTGATATTACGTAAATATATTAATTTTTACCAATATTTCGATACTATTTCATGTAGTATCACGATATGTGATTTGGCCTTGAAATCTCAGAATTTCGCATAATATTGCATTTTAAGCAAGTTTTCTTGCATTTTGTTTCGTACGAAAAATCATCGAATTTAGCAATATTTTGACGTTTATCATTCCCTTTTCCTTTATTTGATTAAAACAAAATACCATCGAATTAGGCAATATTTTGCCGTTTTTCCACGTTTTTGTGAATTTTCAGTCTATGGGTATTAATTCATTATATATACGATAAAAATGATGCAAACACATAATTGATTAGATAATAACCTTAAATAATTCATTTTCAATCAACTATTTGTTTCTCGTTAAAATACTGAGTAAAATATTGAAATGGGGAGAAGTTCTGTTTTTATTGCATATATCGACGTTTCAGCCGGAATAGAGCGGTTTTACGTGTACATCTTCCATCGGTAATATAAACGGAAAATCAGGAACATTTTAGTTAATTCTAATGAAAACACATTGATTTTTATCATTTGTATTGGAAACAACATTGTCATATGTCTTTTCTTGGATCTAAATAATACGAAACCTCGCTCTATGATTCTAAGTTATAATCCTCAAATATGATTAAATAGTGAATTTTTTCACGATTTTCATGTAGTTTGATATTACGTAAATATATTCATTTTTACCAATATTTCGATACTATTTCATGTAGTATCACGATATGTGATTTGGCCTTCAAATCTCAGAATTTCGCATAATATTGCATTTTAAGCAAGTTTTCTTGCATTTTGATTCGTACGAAAAACCATCGAATTTAGCAATATTTTAACGTTTATCATCTCCCTTTCCTTCATGTGATTTAAACAAAATATCATCGAATTAGGCAATATTTTGCCGTTTTCCACGTTTTTGTGAATTTTCCGTCCATGGGTTTTAATTCATATATATACGATAAAAATGATGCAAACACATAATTGATTAGATAATAACCTTAAATACTTCATTTTCAATCAACTATTTCCTTCTCGTTAAAATACTGAGTAAGATATTGGAAAGGCGGAGAAGTTCTGATTTTATTACATATATCGACGTTTCAGCCGGAATAGAGCGGTTTTCGTGTACATCTTCCCTCGTTAATATAAACGGAAAATCAAGAACATTATAGTTAATTCTAATGAAAACACATTGTTTTTTATCATTTGTATTGGAAACAACATTGTCATATATCTTTTCTTGGAACTAAATAATACGAAACCTCGCTCTATGATTTGAAGTTAAAATCCTCAAATATGGTTATATAGTGACTTTTTTCACGTTTTTCATGTAGTTTGATATTACGTAAATATATTCATTTTTACCAATATTTCGATACTATTTCATGTAGTATCACGATATGTGATTTGGCCTTCAAATCTCAGAATTTCGCATAATATTGCATTTTAGGCAAGTTTTCTTGCATTTTGTTTCGTACGAAAAATCATCGAATTTAGCAATATTTTGACGTTTATCATCCCCTTTTCCTTCATGTGATTTAAACAAAATATCATCGAATTAGGCAATATTTTGCCGTTTTCCACGTTTTTGTGAATTTTCAGTCCATGGGTATTAAATCATATATATACGATAAAAATTATTCAAACACATAATTGATTAGATAATAACCTTGAATACTTCATTTTCAATCATCTATTTGTTTCTCGTTAAAATAATGAGTAAGATATTAAAAAGGGGAGAAGTTCTGTTTTTATTGCATATATCGACGTTTCAGCCGGAATAGAGCGGTTTTACGTGTACATCTTCCATCAGTAATATAAACGGAAAATCAGGAACATTTTAGTTAATTCTAATGAAAACACATTGATTTTTATCATTTGTATTGGAAACAACATTGTCATATGTCTTTTCTTGGATCTAAATAATACGAAACCTCGCTCTATGATTCTAAGTTATAATCCTCAAATATGATTAAATAGTGAATTTTTTCACGATTTTCATGTAGTTTGATATTACGTAAATATATTCATTTTTACCAATATTTCGATACTATTTCATGTAGTATCACGATATGTGATTTGGCCTTCAAATCTCAGAATTTCGCAAAATATTGCATTTTAAGCAAGTTTTCTTGCATTTTGATTCGTACGAAAAATCATCGAATTTAGCAATATTTTAACGTTTATCATCTCCTTTTCCTTCATGTGATTTAAACAAAATATCATCGAATTAGGCAATATTTTGCAGTTTTCCACGTTTTTGTGAATTTTCCGTCCATGGGTATTAATTCATAAATATATACGATAAAAATGATGCAAACACATAATTGATTATATAATAACCTTAAATACTTCATTTTCAATCATCTATTTGTTTCTCGTTAAAATACTGAGTAAGATATTGAAAAGGGGAGAAGTTCGGTTTTTATTGCATATATCGACGTTTCAGCCGGATTAGAGCGGTTTTACGTGTACATATTCCATCGTTAATATAAACGGAAAATCAAGAACATTACAGTTAATTCTAATGAAAACACATTGTTTTTTATCATTTGTATTGGAAACAACTTTGTCATATGTCTTTTCTTGGATCTAAATAATACGAAACCTCGCTCTATGATTTGAAGTTAAAATCCTCAAATATGGTTATATAGTGAATTTTTTCACGTTTTTCATGTAGTTTGATATTACGTAAATATATTCATTTTTACCAATATTTCGATACTATTTCATGTAGTATCACGATATGTTATTTGGCCTTCAAATCTCAGAATTTCGCATAATATTGCATTTTAAGCAAGTTTTCTTGCATTTTGTTTCGTACGAAAAATCATCGAATATAGCAATATTTTGACGTTTATCATCTCCTTTTCTTTCATGTGATTTAAACAAAATATCATCGAATTAGGCAATATTTTGCCGTTTTCCACGTTTTTGTGAATTTTCAGTCCATGGGTATTAATTCATATATATACGATAAAAATGATGCAAACACATAATTGATTAGATAATAACCTTAAATACTTCATTTTCAATCAACAATTGTTTCTCGTTAAAATACTGAGTAAGATATTGAAAAGGGGAGAAGTTCGGTTTTTATTGCATATATCGACGTTTCAGCCGGATTAGAGCGGTTTTACGTGTACATCTTCCCTCGTTAATATAAACGGAAAATCAGGAACATTTTAGTTAATTCTAATGAAAACACATTGATTTTTATCATTTGTATTGGAAACAACATTGTCATATGTCTTTTCTTAGATCTAAATTATACGAAACCTCGCTCTATGATTTGAAGTTAAAATCCTCAAATATGGTTAAATAGTGACTTTTTCACGTTTTTCATGTAGATTGATATTACGTAAATATATTAATTTTTACCAATATTTCGATACTATTTCATGTAGTATCACGATATGTGATTTGGCCTTGAAATCTCAGAATTTTTGCATAATATTGCATTTTAAGCAAGTTTTCTTGCATTTTGTTTCGTACGAAAAATCATCGAATTTAGCAATATTTTGACGTTTATCATCCCCTTTTCCTTTATTTGATTAAAACAAAATACCATCGACTTAGGCAATATTTTGCCGTTTTTCCACGTTTTTGTGAATTTTCAGTCTATGGGTATTAATTCATTATATATACGATAAAAATGATGCAAACACATAATTGATTAGATAATAACCTTAAATAATTCATTTTCAATCAACTATTTGTTTCTCGTTAAAATACTGAGTAAGATATTGAAACGGGGAGAAGTTCTGTTTTTATTGCATATATCGACGTTTCAGCCGGAATAGAGCGGTTTTACGTGTACATCTTCCATCGGTAATATAAACGGAAAATCAGGAACATTTTAGTTAATTCTAATGAAAACACATTGTTTTTTATCATTTGTATTGGAAACAACATTGTCATATGTCTTTTCTTGGATCTAAATAATACGAAACCTCGCTCTATGATTTGAAGTTAAAATCCTCAAATATGGTTATATAGTGAATTTTTTCACGTTTTTCATGTAGTTTGATATTACGTAAATATATTCATTTTACCAATATTTCGATACTATTTCATGTAGTATCACGATATGTGATTTGGCCTTTAAATCTCAGAATTTCGCATAATATTGCATTTTAAGCAAGTACTCTTGCATTTTGTTTCGTACGAAAAATCATCGAATATAGCAATATTTTGACGTTTATCATCTCATTTTCTTTCATGTGATTTAAACAAAATATCATCGAATTAGGTAATATTTTGCCGTTTTCCACGTTTTTGTGAATTTTCAGTCCATGGGTATTAATTCATATATATACGATAAAAATGATGCAAACACATAATTGATTAGATAATAACCTTAAATACTTCATTTTCAATCAACAATTGTTTCTCGTTAAAATACTGAGTAAGATATTGAAAAGGGGAGAAGTTCGGTTTTTATTGCATATATCGACGTTTCAGCCGGATTAGAGCGGTTTTACGTGTACATCTTCCCTCGTTAATATAAACGGAAAATCAGGAACATTTTAGTTAATTCTAATGAAAACACATTGATTTTTATCATTTGTATTTGAAACAACATTGTCATATGTCTTTTCTTAGATCTAAATAATACGAAACCTCGCTCTATGATTTGAAGTTAAAATCCTCAAATATGGTTAAATAGTGACTTTTTCACGTTTTTCATGTAGTTTGATATTACGTAAATATATTCATTTTTACCAATATTTCGATACTATTTCATGTAGTATCACGATATGTGATTTGGCCTTGAAATCTCAGAATTTCGCAAAATATTGCATTTTAAGCAAGTTTTCTTGCATTTTGTTTCGTACGAAAAATCATTGAATTTAGCAATATTTTGACGTTTATCATCCCCTTTTCCTTTATTTGATTAAAACAAAATACCATCGAATTAGGCAATATTTTGCCGTTTTTCCACGTTTTTGTGAATTTTCAGTCTATGGGTATTAATTCATTATATATACGATAAAAATGATGCAAATACATAATTGATTAGATAGTAACCTTAAATAATTCATTTTCAATCAACTATTTGTTTCTCGTTAAAATACTGAGTAAGATATTAAAAAGGGGAGAAGTTCTGTTTTTATTGCATATATCGACGTTTCAGCCGGAGTAGAGCGATTTTCGTGTACATCTTCCATCAGTAATATGTACCGAAAATCAGGAACATTTTAGTTAATTCTAATGAAAACACATTGATTTTTATCATTTGTATTGGAAACAACATTGTCATATGTCTTTTCTTGGATCTAAATAATACGAAACCTCGCTCTATGATTCTAAGTTATAATCCTCAAATATGATTAAATAGTGAATTTTTTCACGATTTTCATGTAGTTTGATATTACGTAAATATATTCATTTTTACCAATATTGCGATACTATTTCATGTAGTATCACGATATGTGATTTGGCCTTCAAATCTCAGAATTTCGCATAATATTGCATTTTAAGCAAGTTTTCTTGCATTTTGTTTCGTACGAAAAATCATCGAATTTACCAATATTTTGACGTTTATCATCCCATTTTCCTTCATATGATTTAAACAAAATATCATCGAATTAGGCAATATTTTGCCGTTTTCCACGTTTTTGTGAATTTTCAGTCTATGGGTATTAATTCATTATATATACGATAAAAATGATGCAAACACATAATTGATTAGATAATAACCTTAAATAATTCATTTTCAATCAACTATTTGTTTCTCGTTAAAATACTGAGTAAGATATTAAACGGGAGAGAAGTTCAGATTTTATTGCATATATCGACGTTTCAGCCGGAATAGAGCGGTTTTCGTGTACATCTTCCATCGGTAATATAAACTGAAAATCAGGAACATTTTAGTTAATTCTAATGAAAACGCATTGATTTTTATCATTTGTATTGGAAACAACATTGTCATATGTCTTTTCTTGGATCTAAATAATACGAAACCTCGCTCTATGATTTGAAGGTAAAATCCACAAATATGGTGAAATAGTGACTTTTTCACGTTAATCATGTAGTTTGATATTACGCAAATATATTCATTTTTACCAATATTCCGATACTATTTCATGTAGTATCACGATATGTGATTTGGAATTCAAATCTCAGAATTTCGCATAATATTGCATTTTAAGCAAGTTTTCTTGCATTTTGTTTCGTACGAAAAATCATCGAATTTACCAATATTTTGACGTTTATCATCCCCTTTTCTTTCATGTGATTTAAATAAAATATCATAGAATTAAGCAATATTTTGCCGTTTTCCACGTATTTGTGAATTTTCAGTGCATGTGTATTAATTCATATATATACGATAAAAATGATGCAAACACATATTTGATTAGATAATAACCTTAAATACTTCATTGCAATCATCTATTTGTTTCTCGTTAAAATACTGAGTAAGATATTGAAAAGAGGAGAAGTTCGGTTTGTATTGCATATATCGACGTTTCAGCCGGATTTGAGCGGTTTTACGTGTACATCTTCAATCGGTAATATAAACGGAAAATCAGGAACATCTTAGTTAATTCTAATGAAAACACATTGATTTTTATCATTTGTATTGGAAACAACATTGTCATATGTCTTTTCTTGGATTTAAATAATACGAAACCTCGCTCTATGATTTGAAGTTAAAATCCTCAAATATGGTTAAATAGTGACTTTTTTCACGTTTTTCATGTAGTTTGATATTACGTAAATATATTCATTTTTACCAATATTTCGATACTATTTCATGTAGTATCACGATATGTGATTTGGCCTTCAAATCTCAGAATTTCGCATAATATTGCATTTTAAGCAAGTTTTCTTGCATTTTGTTTCGTACGAAAAATCATCGAATTTAGCAATATTTTGACGTTTATCATCCCCTTTTCCTTTATTTGATTTAAACAAAATATCATCGAATTAGGCAATATTTTGCCGTTTTTCCACGTTTTTGTGAATTTTCAGTCTATGGGTATTAATTCATTATATATACGACAAAAATGATGCAAACACATAATTGATTTGATAATAACCTTAAATACTTCATTTTCAATCAACTATTTGTTTCTCGTTAAAATACTGAGTAAGATAATGAAAAGGGGAGAAGTTCTGTTTTTATTGCATGTATCGAAGTTTCAGCCGGAATAGAGCGGTTTTACGTGTACATCTTCCATCGGTAATATAAACGGAAAATCAGGAACATTTTAGTTAATTCTAATGAAAACACATTGATTTTTATCATTTGTATTGGAAACAACATTGTCATATGTCTTTTCTTGGAACTAAATAATACGAAACCTCGCTCTATGATTTGAAGGTAAAATCCTCAAATATGGTAAAATAGTATCTTTTTCACGGGTATCATGTAGTTTGATATTACGCAAATATATTCATTTTTACCAATATTTCGATACTATTTCATGTAGTATCACGATATGTGATTTGGCCTTCAAATCTCCTAGAATTTCGCATAATATTGCATTTTAATCAAGTTTTCTTGCATTTTGTTTCGTACGAAAAATCATCGAATTTAGCAATATTTTGAAGTTTATCAACCCCTTTTCTTTCATGTGATTTAAACAAAATATCATCGAATTAGGCAATATTTTACCATTTTTCCACGTTTTATTGAATTTTCAGTCCATGGGTATTAATTCATATATATACGATAAAAATGATGCAAACACATAATTGAATAGATAATAACCTTAAATACTTCATTTTCAATCAACTATTTGTTTCTCGTTAAAAAACTGAGTAAGATATTGGAAAGGGGAGAAGTTCTGTTTTTATTACATATATCGACGTTTCAGCCGGAATAGAGCGGTTTTACGTGTACATCTTCCATCAGTAATATAAACGGAAAATCAGGAACATTTTAGTTAATTCTAATGAAAACACATTGATTTTTATCATTTGTATTGGAAACAAAATTGTCATATGTCTTTTCTTGGATCTAAATAATACGAAACCTCGCTCTATGATTCTAAGTTATAATCCTCAAATATGATTAAATAGTGACTTTTTTCACGATTTTCATGTAGTTTGATATTACGTAAATATATTCATTTTTACCAATATTTCGATACTATTTCATATAGTATCACGATATGTGATTTGGCCTTCAAATCTCAGAATTTCTCATAATATTGCATTTTAAGCAAGTTTTCTTCCATTTTGATTCGTACGAAAAATCATCGAATTTAGCAATATTTTAACGTTTATCATCTCCTTTTCCTTCATGTGATTTAAACAAAATATCATCGAATTAGGCAATATTTTGCGGTTTTCCACGTTTTTGTGAATTTTCCGTCCATGGGTATTAATTCATATATATATACGATAAAAATGATGCAAACACATAATTGATTAGATGATAACCTTAAATACTTCATTTTCAATCATCTATTTGTTTCTCGTTAAAATACTGAGTAAGATATTGAAAAGGGGAGAAGTTCGGTTTTTGTTGCATATATCGACGTTTCAGCCGGATTAGAGCGGTTTTACGTGTACATCTTCCATCGTTAATATAAACGGAAAATCAAGAACATTATAGTTAATTCTAATGAAAACACATTGTTTTTTATCATTTGTATTGGAAACAACATTGTCTTATGTCTTTTCTTGGATCTAATTAATACGAAACTTCGCTCTATGATTTGAAGTTAAAATCCTTAAATATGGTTATATAGTGAATTTTTTCACGTTTTTCATGTAGTTTGATATTACGTAAATATATTCATTTTTACCAATATTTCGATACTATTTCATGTAGTATCACGATATGTGATTTGGCCTTCAAATCTCAGAATTTCGCATAATATTGCATTTTAAGCAAGTATTCTTGCATTTTGTTTCGTACGAAAAATCATCGAATATAGCAATATTTTGACGTTTATCATCTCCTTTTCCTTCATGTGATTTAAACAAAATATCATCGAATTAGGCAATATTTTGCCGTTTTCCACGTTTTTGTGAATTTTCAGTCCATGGGTTTTAATTCATATATATACGATAAAAATGATGCAAACACATAATTGATTAGATAATAACCTTAAATACTTCATTTTCAATCAATTATTTGTTTCTCGTTAAAAAACTGACTAAGATATTGGAAAGGGGAGAAGTTCCGTTTTTATTGCATATATCGACGTTTCAGCCGGAATAGAGCGGTTTTCGTGTACATCTTCCATCGGTAATATAAACTGAAAATCAGGAACATTTTAGTTAATTCTATTGAAAACACATTGATTTTTATCATTTGTATTGAAAACAACATTGTCATATGTCTTTTCTTGGAACTAAATAATACGAAACCTCGCTCTATGATTTGAAGGTAAAATCCTCAAATATGGTAAAATAGTAACTTTTTCACGGGTATCATGTAGTTTGATATTACGCAAATATATTCATTTTTACCAATATTTCGATACTATTTCATGTAGTATCACGATATGTGATTTGCCCTTCAAATCTCAGAATTTCGCGTAATATTGCATTTTTAGCAAGTTTTCTTGCATTTTGTTTCGTACGAAAAATCATCGAATTTAGCAATATTTTGACGTTTATCATCCCCTTTTCCTTCATGTGATTTAAACAAAATATCATCGAATTAGGCAATATTTTGCCGTTTTTCCACGTTTTTTGAATTTTCAGTCCATGGGTATTAATTCATATATATACGATAAAAATGATGCAAACACATAATTGATTAGATAATAACCTTAAATACTTTATTTTCAATCAACTATTTGTTTCTCGTTAAAATACTGAGTAAGATATTGAAAAGGGGAGAAGTTCTGTTTTTATTGCATATATCGACGTTTCAGCCGGAATAGAGCGATTTTCGTATACATCTTCTATCGGTAATATAAACGGAAAACCAGGGACATTTTAGTTAATTCTAATGAAAACACTTTGATTTTTATCATTTGTATTGGAAACAACATTGTCATATGCCTTTTCTTGGATCCAAATAATACGAAACCTCGCTCTATGATTTGAAGTTAAAATCCTCAAATATGGTTAAATAGTGACTTTTTCACGTTTTTCATGTAGTTTGATATTACGTAAATATATTCATTTTTACCAATATTTCGATACTATTTCATGTAGTATCACGATATGTGATTTGGCCTTGAAATCTCAGAATTTCGCATAATATTGCATTTTAAGCAAGTTTTCTTGCATTTTGTTTCGTACGGAAAATCATCGAATTTAGCAATATTTTGACGTTTATCATTCCCTTTTCCTTCATGTGATTTAAACAAAATATCATCGAATTAGGCAATATTTTGCCGTTTTCCACGTTTTTGTGAATTTTCAGTCCATGGGTATTAATTCATATATATACGATAAAAATGATGCAAACACATAATTGATTAGATAATAACCTTAAATAATTCATTTTCAATCATCTATTTGTTTCTCATTAAAATACTGAGTAAGATGTTGAAAAGGGGATAAGTTCGGTTTTTATTGCATATATCGACGTTTCAGCCGGATTAGAGCGGTTTTACGTGTACATCTTCCATCGTTAATATAAACGGATAATCAAGAACATTATAGTTAATTCTAATGAAAACACATTTTTTTTTATCATTTGTATTGGAAACAACATTGTCATATGTCTTTTCTTGGATCAAAATAATACGAAACCTCGCTCTATGATTTGAAGTTAAAATCCTCAAATATGGTTATATAGTGACTTTTTTCACGTTTTTCATGTAGTTTGATATTACGTAAATATATTCATTTTTACCAATATTTCGATACTATTTCATGTAGTATCACGATATGTGATTTGGCCTTCAAATCTCAGAATTTCGCATAATATTGCATTTTAAGCAAGTTTTCTTGCATTTTGTTTCGTACGAAAATTCATCGAATTTAGCAATATTTTGACGTTTATCATCCCCCTTTTCCTTCATGTGATTTAAACAAAATATCATCGAATTAGGCAATATTTTGCCGTTTTTCCACGTTTTTTGAATTTTCAGTCCATGGGTATTAATTCATATATATACGATAAAAATGAGGCAAACACATAATTGATTAGGTAATAACCTTAAATACTTCATTTTCAATCAATTATTTGTTTCTCGTTAAAATACTGAGTAAGATATTGAAAAGGGGAAAAGTTCTGTTTTTATTGCATATATCGACGTTTCAGCCGGAATAGAGCGATTTTCGTGTACATCTTCTATCGGTAATATAAACGGAAAACCAGGAATATTTTATTTAATTCTAATGAAAACACTTTGATTTTTATCATTTGTATTGGAAACAACATTGTCATGTCTTTTCTTGGATCCAAATAATACGAAACCTCGCTGTATGATTTGAAGTTAAAATCCTCAAATATGGTTAAATAGTGACTTTTTTCACGTTTTTCATGTAGTTTGATATTACGTAAATATATTCATTTTTACCAATATTTCGATACTATTTCATGTAGTATCACGATATGTGATTTGGCCTTGAAATCTCAGAATTTCGCATAATATTGCATTTTAAGCAAGTTTTCTTGCATTTTGTTTCGTACGGAAAATCATCGAATTTAGCAATATTTTGACGTTTATCATTCCCTTTTCCTTCATGTGATTTAAACAAAATATCATCGAATTAGGCAATATTTTGCCGTTTTCCACGTTTTTGTGAATTTTCAGTCCATGGGTATTAATTCATATATATACGATAAAAATGATGCAAACACATAATTGATTAGATAATAACCTTAAATAATTCATTTTCAATCATCTATTTGTTTCTCATTAAAATACTGAGTAAGATGTTGAAAAGGGGATAAGTTCGGTTTTTATTGCATATATCGACGTTTCAGCCGGATTAGAGCGGTTTTACGTGTACATCTTCCATCGTTAATATAAACGGATAATCAAGAACATTATAGTTAATTCTAATGAAAACACATTTTTTTTTATCATTTGTATTGGAAACAACATTGTCATATGTCTTTTCTTGGATCAAAATAATACGAAACCTCGCTCTATGATTTGAAGTTAAAATCCTCAAATATGGTTATATAGTGACTTTTTTCACGTTTTTCATGTAGTTTGATATTACGTAAATATATTCATTTTTACCAATATTTCGATACTATTTCATGTAGTATCACGATATGTGATTTGGCCTTCAAATCTCAGAATTTCGCATAATATTGCATTTTAAGCAAGTTTTCTTGCATTTTGTTTCGTACGAAAATTCATCGAATTTAGCAATATTTTGACGTTTATCATCCCCCTTTTCCTTCATGTGATTTAAACAAAATATCATCGAATTAGGCAATATTTTGCCGTTTTTCCACGTTTTTTGAATTTTCAGTCCATGGGTATTAATTCATATATATACGATAAAAATGAGGCAAACACATAATTGATTAGGTAATAACCTTAAATACTTCATTTTCAATCAATTATTTGTTTCTCGTTAAAATACTGAGTAAGATATTGAAAAGGGGAAAAGTTCTGTTTTTATTGCATATATCGACGTTTCAGCCGGAATAGAGCGATTTTCGTGTACATCTTCTATCGGTAATATAAACGGAAAACCAGGAATATTTTATTTAATTCTAATGAAAACACTTTGATTTTTATCATTTGTATTGGAAACAACATTGTCATGTCTTTTCTTGGATCCAAATAATACGAAACCTCGCTGTATGATTTGAAGTTAAAATCCTCAAATATGGTTAAATAGTGACTTTTTTCACGTTTTTCATGTAGTTTGATATTACGTAAATATATTCATTTTTACCAATATTTCGATACTATTTCATGTAGTATCACGATATGTGATTTGGCCTTGAAATCTCAGAATTTCGCATAATATTGCATTTTAAGCAAGTTTTCTTGCATTTTGTTTCGTACGGAAAATCATCGAATTTAGCAATATTTTGACGTTTATCATTCCCTTTTCCTTCATGTGATTTAAACAAAATATCATCGAATTAGGCAATATTTTGCCGTTTTCCACGTTTTTGTGAATTTTCAGTCCATGGGTATTAATTCATATATATACGATAAAAATGATGCAAACACATAATTGATTAGATAATAACCTTAAATAATTCATTTTCAATCATCTATTTGTTTCTCATTAAAATACTGAGTAAGATGTTGAAAAGGGGATAAGTTCGGTTTTTATTGCATATATCGACGTTTCAGCCGGATTAGAGCGGTTTTACGTGTACATCTTCCATCGTTAATATAAACGGATAATCAAGAACATTATAGTTAATTCTAATGAAAACACATTTTTTTTTATCATTTGTATTGGAAACAACATTGTCATATGTCTTTTCTTGGATCAAAATAATACGAAACCTCGCTCTATGATTTGAAGTTAAAATCCTCAAATATGGTTATATAGTGACTTTTTTCACGTTTTTCATGTAGTTTGATATTACGTAAATATATTCATTTTTACCAATATTTCGATACTATTTCATGTAGTATCACGATATGTGATTTGGCCTTCAAATCTCAGAATTTCGCATAATATTGCATTTTAAGCAAGTTTTCTTGCATTTTGTTTCGTACGAAAATTCATCGAATTTAGCAATATTTTGACGTTTATCATCCCCCTTTTCCTTCATGTGATTTAAACAAAATATCATCGAATTAGGCAATATTTTGCCGTTTTTCCACGTTTTTTGAATTTTCAGTCCATGGGTATTAATTCATATATATACGATAAAAATGAGGCAAACACATAATTGATTAGGTAATAACCTTAAATACTTCATTTTCAATCAATTATTTGTTTCTCGTTAAAATACTGAGTAAGATATTGAAAAGGGGAAAAGTTCTGTTTTTATTGCATATATCGACGTTTCAGCCGGAATAGAGCGATTTTCGTGTACATCTTCTATCGGTAATATAAACGGAAAACCAGGAATATTTTATTTAATTCTAATGAAAACACTTTGATTTTTATCATTTGTATTGGAAACAACATTGTCATGTCTTTTCTTGGATCCAAATAATACGAAACCTCGCTGTATGATTTGAAGTTAAAATCCTCAAATATGGTTAAATAGTGACTTTTTTCACGTTTTTCATGTAGTTTGATATTACGTAAATATATTCATTTTTACCAATATTTCGATACTATTTCATGTAGTATCACGATATGTGATTTGGCCTTGAAATCTCAGAATTTCGCATAATATTGCATTTTAAGCAAGTTTTCTTGCATTTTGTTTCGTACGGAAAATCATCGAATTTAGCAATATTTTGACGTTTATCATTCCCTTTTCCTTCATGTGATTTAAACAAAATATCATCGAATTAGGCAATATTTTGCCGTTTTCCACGTTTTTGTGAATTTTCAGTCCATGGGTATTAATTCATATATATACGATAAAAATGATGCAAACACATAATTGATTAGATAATAACCTTAAATAATTCATTTTCAATCATCTTTTTGTTTCTCATTAAAATACTGAGTAAGATGTTGAAAAGGGGATAAGTTCGGTTTTTATTGCATATATCGACGTTTCAGCCGGATTAGAGCGGTTTTACGTGTACATCTTCCCTCGCTAATATAAACGGAAAATCAAGAACATTATTGTTAATTCTAATGAAAACACATTGTTTTTTATCATTTGTATTGGAAACAACATTGTCATATGTCTTTTCTTGGCTCTAAATAATACGAAACCTCGCTCTATGATTTGAAGTTAAAATCCTCAAATATGGTTATATAGTTACTTTTTTCACGTTTTCCATGTAGTTTGATATTACGTAAATATATTCATTTTTACCAATATTTCGATACTATTTCATGTAGTATCACGATATGTGATTTGGCCTTCAAATCTCAGAATTTCGCTTAATATTGCATTTTAAGCAAGTTTTCTTGCATTTTGTTTCGTACGAAAATTCATCGTAAATAGCAATATTTGGACGTTTATCTTCTCCTTTTCCTTCATGTGATTTAAACAAAATATCATCGAATTAGGCAATATTTTGCCGTTTTCCACGTTTTTGTGAATTTTCAGTCCATGGGTTTCAATTCATATATATACGATAAAAATGATGCAAACACATAATTGATTAGATAATAACCTTAAATACTTCATTTTCAATCATCTATTTGTTTCTCGTTAAAATACTGAGTAAGATATTGAAAAGGGGAGAAGTTCGGTTTTTATTGCATATATCGACGTTTCAGCCGGATTAGAGCGGTTTTACGTGTACATCTTATATCGTTAATATAAACGGAAAATCAAGAACATTATAGTTAATTCTAATGAAAACACATTGTTTTTTATCATTTGTATTGGAAACAACATTGTCATATGTCTTTTCTTGGAACTAAATAATACGAAACTTCGCTCTATGATTTGAAGTTAAAATCCTCAAATATGGTTATATAGTGACTTTTTTCACGTTTTTCATGTAGTTTGATATTACGTAAATATATTCATTTTTACCAATATTTCGATACTATTTCATGTAGTATCACGATATGTGATTTGGCCTTCAAATCTCAGAATTTCGCATAATGTTGCATTTTCAGCAAGTTTTCTTGTATTTTGTTTGGTACGAAAAATCATCGAATATAGCAATATTTTGACGTTTATCATCTCCTTTTCTTTGATGTCATTTAAACAAAATATCATCGAATTAGGCAATATTTTGCCGTTTTCCACGTTTTTGTGAATTTTCCGTCCATGGGTATTAATTCATATATATATACGATAAAAATGATGCAAACACATAATTGATTAGATAATAACCTTAAATACTTCATTTTCAATCATCTATTTGTTTCTCGTTAAAATACTGAGTAAGATATTGAAAAGGGGAGAAGTTCGGTTTTTATTGCATATATCGACGTTTCAGCCGGATTAGAGCGGTTTTACGTGTACTTCTTCCATCGTTAATATAAACGGAAAATCAAGAACATTATAGTTAATTCTAATGAAAACACATTGTTTTTTATCATTTGTATTGGAAATAACATTGTCATATGTCTTTTCTTGGAACTAAATAATACGAAACCTCGCTCTATGATTTGAAGTTAAAATCCTCAAATATGGTTATATAGTGACTTTTTCACGTTTTTCATGTAGTTTGATATTACGTAAATATATTCATTTTTGCCAATATTTCGATACTATTTCATGTAGTATCACGATACGTGATTTGGCCTTCAAATCTCAGAATTTCGCATAATATTGCATTTTAAGCAAGTTTTCTGCATTTTGCTTCGTACGAAAAATCATCGAATTTAGCAATATTTTAACGTTTATCATCTCCTTTTCCTTTATGTGATTTAAACAAAATATCATCGAATTAGGCAATATTTTGCCGTTTTCCACGTTTTTGTGAATTTTCCGTCCATGGGTATTAATTCATATATATATACGATAAAAATGATGCAAACACATAATTGATTAGATAATAACCTTAAATACTTCATTTTCAATCATCTATTTGTTTCTCGTTAAAATACTGAGCAAGATATTGAAAAGGGGAGAAGTTCGGTTTTTATTGCATATATCGACGTTTCAGCCGGATTAGAGCGGTTTTACGTGTACTTCTTCCATCGTTAATATAAACGGAAAATCAAGAACATTATAGTTAATTCTAATGAAAACACATTGTTTTTTATCATTTGTATTGGAAATAACATTGTCATATGTCTTTTCTTGGAACTAAATAATACGAAACCTCGCTCTATGATTTGAAGTTAAAATCCTCAAATATGGTTATATAGTGACTTTTTTCACGTTTTTCATGTAGTTTGATATTACGTAAATATATTCATTTTTACCAATATTTCGATACTATTTCATGTAGTATCACGATATGTGATTTGGCCTTCAAATCTCAGAATTTCGCATAATATTGCATTTTAAGCAAGTTTTCTTGCATTTTGCTTCGTACGAAAAATCATCGAATTTAGCAATATTTTAACGTTTATCATCTCCTTTTCCTTCATGTGATTTAAACAAAATATCATCGAATTAGGCAATATTTTGCCGT
>NW_027190295.1:0-45023 GCF_040958095.1 Procambarus clarkii | reverse complement strand
TACTACAAAAGCGGTGTTGCCAACATTCAAGAATCACTCACAATGAATTAAATATCCAGCACGAAACACTGCAGGAACTGAAAGTGCCCAACAAGTCCGTAATTTTCCTGCAGCAATAAAAGCCAATTTCTACCTTTTATTACCAGTAAATCACTAAACTTTCAAAGAATTAACATTTAGTCACCTTACCATTTAGTAGCGGCGTGTCCTGCCTTGATGTGTTGCCTAGTCTTCACAATGCACTCTCAGGATTTTCTAAGACACAAAACTAATAATAAAAATACTCGCAGCCGTAAACCGCAACATTGAAGTTTCCTAGTCCACAGACTGGTTCTAACTAACACGCATTTATTGTAAATAACACAACATCCAGTCTTCATAACTTGGTGTGACCGAACACTTGGGAAGATTTTCAGATACACTTTAGAGTCCTTTGTCACAGTCGTCACAATACAGCCATCACTCGCCATGCAACCCATCCTCGACTCAAGTCCATTACATCCAGCGGTCGACCCCACAGACGCATTCATAAATTTTAACATGCTGTTCATTCAAAACTCGAATTTTCTCAAGTATAAATTAATATTATAATATATTAGCATATTGTGCATATATAGGTATAGGTTAGGTTAGGTGTTTAGGTTCTGTTGGCGATTATTTGTATTTGTAGTACGTGGGTGAAGCATTTACAGCGTTGTGGTTCGAACAAAATTCGTCAGTGAAGCACTTATTCAGAAGTGTTCGAACGTCATCAGTTGTGAGTCGTGTGTAACACCCGTTCTCCAAACAAAGATCCAAAAGTGATTCCATGCACCCACCAAACCCCCTGTTTATGAATGAAAAACGGTTTACACACGACTCACAACTGATTTCGTTCGAACACTTCCGGAACAAGTGCTTCACTGACGAATTTTGTTCGAGTCACAACGCTATAAATGCTTCACCCACGTACTACAAATACAAATAATCGCCAACAGAGCCTAAACACCTAAGCTAACCTATACCTATATATACACAATATGCTAATACATTATAATATTAATTTATACTTGAGAAAATTTCCGTTTTGAATGAGCAGCACGTAAAAATTTATAAATACAACTGTGGGGTCGACCGCTGGATGGAATGGTATGAGTCGAGGACGGGTTGCACGTTGACCAGCCGCCGACTCGCAGTTGTTGGCGTACGAGAATTACTGTAGAGGTGCTTCTTGCCTCTCCTGTTAGGACCGGGTAAGAAGCACTCTGTACTGTACTTTGGTACTTATTTGTACCTGCGATACAAATGTACCAAAACTGTACAATTTGAAGCTGCTTTATTATAAGTACAGTTCAAACAATCATGTAGATCAACATGTAAGGATGACAGCCCGCCAACTTCCCGAAAATGACAGTTCAGTCTTTATAGCATAATGACATAGGACTTAGTATTTTAGTTAGCTCCCATATCTAGGACTGTTCTACACACACGTGTACATGTTCATATCTAGGACTGTTCTACACACACGTGTACATGTTCATATCTGGGACTGTTCTAGACACGTGTGTACATGTTTATATCTGGGACTGTTCTACACACACTTGTACATGTTCATATCTGGGACTGTTCTACACACACTTGTACATGTTCATATCTGGGACTGTTCTACACACACTTGTACATGTTCATATCTGGGACTGTTCTACACACACGTGTACATGTTTATATCTGGGACTGTTCTACACACACGTGTACATGCTTATATCTGGGACTGTTCTAGACACACGTGTACATGTTCATATCTGGGACTGTTCTACACACACGTGTACATGTTCATATCTGGGACTGTTCTACACACACGTGTACATGTTTATATCTGGGACTGTTCTACACACACGTGTACATGTTTATATCTGGGACTGTTCTAGATACACGTGTACATGTTTATATCTGGGACTGTTCTAGACACATGTGTACGTGTTCATATCTGGGACTGTTCTACACACACGTGTACATATTTATATCTGGGACTGTTCTACACACACGTGTACATGTTCATATCTGGGACTGTTCTAGACACATGTGTACGTGTTCATATCTGGGACTGTTCTACACACACGTGTACATGTTTATATCTGGGACTGTTCTAGATACACGTGTACATGTTTATATCTGGGACTGTTCTACACACACGTGTACATGTTTATATCTGGGACTGTTCTAGATACACGTGTACATGTTTATATCTGGGACTGTTCTAGACACACGTGCACATGTTCATATTTGGGACTGTTCTACACACACTTGTACATGTTCATATCTGGGACTGTTCTAGACACATGTGCACATGTTCATATCTGGGACTGTTCTAGACACATGTGTACGTGTTCATACCTAGGACTGTTCTAGATACATGAGAACAATTGCAATATTGATAACAAACTATATCTTTCCACCGTTCAGAAATAGGAAGATTGTATGCTCTTTGGGAGTTTTCTTTACCGGAATGAACATGTAATACCATTAACTTATTGAAATGGTTGATTACAGATATGTCTCGTTTAACTAATTCACTGTAGATAATAGTAGTAAATTATATTAGGGTTTTCGTTCCATTTTTCAAGGCCATGTGACAAGACGGAAAGAAGGAAATGAATTATCAAGGGAAAGCGCCAAGCCATTACAGCTATATAGCACTGGGAAGGAGTCAGGATAAGGATTTGGGATGGGACGGAGGGAAAGGAATGGTGTCCAACCACTTGGCGTGTCGGGGATTGAACGCCGACCTGCATGAAGCGAGACCGTCGCTCTACCGTCCAGCCCAAGTGGTTGGGCAAGATGGGAAGAAGTACTTTCTTGTATATTCTAGATGGGAAGTTCCTCGGTGTTCACATTGACAACAAACTAAATTTCCATTGTCACATAACAAAATTACTAAAAAGGTTTCTAAAAACAGTAGACATTGTCTCCAAAGTCAGATACTATGATCCTCGCCTTGCACTAGTTACTCTGTATTACTCACTCGTTTATCCTTATCTCACTCATGTTATCTGTGCCTGGGGATTCACTCCCCTTAATTAACTCCAGCCCTTAATTAATATAAAAAATATCAGCAATTAGAACAATCACAAATTCCAGTCTCAGACACCAGTGGGTAACTGAGCTCAACCACAGGTGACTGAAGTACTTTTGACCGGAGGATGACGATTGGTTCAGGTGTTAACTTTATCTAGAACTACTTGTGATCTTTGATTCCCGGATCCAGGCTCCTGGACTCTTGAAGACAACGTATCTATTCTCGCAATCTGTTCCCTTCAGTCACATGTTGTATCTACGGCAAACAAAGATGCTTAGAAATGTTTAGCATATCGGTGACGCGCGAGTGTGATTGATGGTTTCGAATTGCCAATGGTCTGACTGCAACGTAATCAAATTGGGTTTCTGCTCCGCGGACTTTCTTCAAGAGATCTTTCACTGGTTTTGGGACGTGGCTGCGTCTTTCCAGAGATTCAACCGGGAATTTCGGGAAGAAGAGGAGGAACTGACTCTCACAACGGCGTCAGCATCTTGATGTTTGCGACATGATGTTATGTAAAACCGTGACAAGCAACTGACAGGCGCATCCTTCAAACATGAGTCTCACACACACACACACACACACACACACACACACACACACACACACACACACACACACACACACACACACACACACACACACACACACACACACGCACACACACACACACATACATGGTCCTGCGGGACCAAAGAGCCAAAGCTCAACCCCCGCAAGCACAAATAGGTGAGTACACACACACACACACACACACATACACACACACACATACACACACACACACACACACACACATACACACACACACACACACACACACACACACACACACACACACACACACACACACACACACATACACACACACACACACACATACACACACACACACACACACACACACACACACACACACACACACACATACACACATACGATATACAAGAAAGGGGATAGACAGGAGGCACTGAACTACAGGCCAGTGTCCCTAACCTGCATACCATGCAAGCTGATGGAGAAGATTGTGCGAAAAAAACTAGTGGAGCATCTGGAGCGAAGGAACTTTGTAACACAGCATCAACATGGGTTCAGGGATGGCAGGTCCTGCCTCACAGGGTTACTTGAATTCTACGACCAGGCAACAAAAATAAGGCAAGAAAGAGAAGGGTGGGCAGACTGCATATTTTTGGATTGTCAGAAAGCCTTTGATACAGTGCCACACAAGAGGCTAGTGCGAAAGTTGGAGATGCAGGCTGGAGTGAGAGGGAAGGTACTCCGGTGGATAGAGGAGTACCTAAGCAACGGGAGACAACGAGTCAGTGTGAGGGGTGAGGTCTCAGATTGGCGAGACGTCACAAGTGGAGTCCCGCAGGGGTCAGTCCTTGGACCTATACTGTTTCTGGTATATGTAAATGATCTCCCAGAGGGTATAGATTCGTTCCTCTCAATGTTTGCCGACGATGCAAAAATTATGAGGAGGATTGAAACAGAGGATGATAGTAGGAGGCTACAAGATGACCTGGATAGACTGAGTGAATGGTCCAACAAATGGCTGTTGAAGTTCAACCCGAGTAAATGCAAAGTAATGAAACTAGGCAGTGGAAACAGGAGGCCAGGCACAGGATACAGAATAGGAGATGAAGTACTTAATGAAACAGACAGAGAGAAAGATCTAGGAGTTGATATCACACCAAACCTGTCTCCTGAAGCCCACATAAAGAGAATAACGTCTGCGGCATATGCGAGGCTGGCTAACATCAGAACGGCGTTCAGGAACCTGTGTAAGGAATCATTCAGAATCTTGTACACCACATATGTAAGACCAATCCTGGAGTATGCGGCCCCAGCATGGAGCCCGTACCTTGTCAAGCACAAGACGAAGCTGGAAAAAGTCCAAAGGTATGCTACTAGACTAGTCCCAGAACTAAGTGGCATGACTTATGAGGAAAGGCTGCGGGAAATGCACCTTACGACACTGGAAGACAGAAGAGTAAGGGGGGACATGATCACAACCTACAAAATCCTCAGGGGAATCGACCGGGTAAACAAGGATGAACTATTCAACACTGGTGGGACGCGAACAAGGGGACACAGGTGGAAGCTGAGTACCCAAATGAGCCACAGAGACGTTAGAAATAACTTTTTCAGTGTCAGAGTAGTTAGTAAATGGAATGCATTAGGAAGTGATGTGGTGGAGGCTGACTCCATACACAGTTTCAAATGTAGATATGATAGAGCCCAATAGGCTCAGGAATCTGTACACCAGTTGATTGACGGTTGAGAGGCGGGACCAAAGAGCCAGAGCTCAATCCCCGCAAGCACAATTAGGTGAGTACAATTAGGTGAGTACACACACACACACACACACACACACACATACACACACACACACACACATACACACACACACACACACACACACACACACACACACACAGGGGGTCCTCGCGGCTGAGTGGACAGCGCTTGGGGTTCGTAGTCCTAAGGTCTCGGGTTCGATTCCCGGTCAAGGCAGAAACAAATGAACAGAGTTTCTTTCAGTATGATGACCCTGTTCATCTATCAGTAAATTGTCATTCATACTTCCGTGGAAAGTGTGGAAACTTTCCATTTTGAGACTGCTTGTAGCCCAGTGGATATAGCGGGGGCCTCACACACGTGGGGTCCAGGGTTCGAGACCCATACAGCCCAAGTGAATGGAAGGTACCTGGGAGTTTGACAGCTGCTACCGGCTGCCCTCCTGGGAATGTACTCACCTAGTTGTGCTTGTGGGGGTTGAGCTCTGGCTCTTTGGTCCTGCCTCTCAAATGTCAATCAACTGGTGTACAGATTCCTGAGCCTACTGGGCTCTATCATATCTACACTTGAAACTGTGTATGGAGTCAGCCTCCACCACATCACTGCCTAATGCATTCCTTTTGTCAACTACTGTGACACTAAAAAAAATTATTTTAATGTCTCTTTGGCTCATTTGGGCACTCAGTTTCCACCTGAGTCCCCTAGTGCTTGTTTGTGTATGTGTGTGTGTTTGTGAGCGTGTGTTTGAGAGAAATATATGTAGTAGATATAATAGAGGAAAATAGATTAGTTAGAAAGGCAGAACCCAAGAGCTAATAGTGTGATTCTGCAGGCACAAATAGTAAATACAGACCTACACACCGCTACCATCGTGCTCCATGGCTCAGTAAAGCATACCAGGGAAAATAGATGAACAAAGAGAAACATGTGAGTAACGCGTCGCGTGACAAGCTGAGAAAACAAAAATATTTGTGAAGAAAATATATATTTTAGTGTAGCGAAAAATCACTTACTTATAATGTCAATATTTATGAATATCAGTATTTTCATTCTCTCATTGTCTGCCTCACGGTTGTTCTTGTTCTCTCTTATTCTCACTCTCTCATTGTCTTTTTTGCTCTCCCTCTCTCCCTCTGGCTTATATTTTTACTCTTCCTCTCACGCTTGTCATCACTTTGTCGCTCTCCCTCTAACACCCTCTCTCTCCCTCTAACCCCCTCCCTCTCCCTCTAACCCCCTCCCTCTCCCTCTAACACCCTCCCTCTCCCTCTAACACCCTCCCTCTCCCTCTAACACCCTCCCTCTCCCTCTAACTCCCTCCCTCTCCCTCTCCCTCTAACACCCTCCCTCTCCCTCTAACACCCTCCCTCTCCCTCTAACACCCTCCCTCTCCCTCTAACATCCTCCCTCTCCCTCTAACTCCCTCCCTCTCCCTCTAACACCCTCCCTCTCCCTCTAACACCCTCCCTCTCCCTCTAACACCCTCCCTCTCCCTCTAACTCCCTCCCTCTTCCTCTAACACCCTCCCTCTCCCTCTAACTCCCTCCCTCTCCCTCTAACACCCTCCCTCTCCCTCTAACACCCTCCCTCTCCCTCTAACTCCCTCCCTCTCCCTCTAACACCCTCCCTCTCCCTCTAACACCCTCCCTCTCCTTCTAACACCCTCCCTCTCCCTCTAACACCCTCCCTCTCTCTCTAACACCCTCCCTCTCCCTCTAACACCCTCCCTCTCCCTCTAACACCCTCCCTCTCCCTCTAACACCCTCCCTCTCCCCCTAACACCCTCCCTCTCCCTCTAACACCCTCCCTCTCCCTCTAACACCCTCCCTCTCCCTCTAACTCCCTCCCTCTCCCTCTAACACCCTCCCTCTCCCTCTAACTCCCTCCCTCTCGCTCTAACACCCTCCCTCTCCCTCTAACTCCCTCCCTCTCCCTCTAACACCCTCCCTCTCCCTCTAACACCCTCCCTCTCCCTCTAACACCCTCCCTCTCCCTCTAACACCCTCCCTCTCCCTCTAACACCCTCCCTCTCCCTCTAACAAACTCCCTCTCCCTCTAACACCCTCCCTCTCCCTCTAACACCCTCCCTCTCCCTCTAACTCCCTCCCTCTCCCTCTAACACCCTCCCTCTCCCTCTAACACCCTCCCTCTCCCTCTAACTCCCTCCCTCTCCCTCTAACACCCTCCCTCTTTCTCTAACACCCTCCCTCTCCCTCTAACACCCTCCCTCTCCCTCTAACTCCCTCCCTCTCCCTCTAACACCCTCCCTCTCCCTCTAACACCCTCCCTCTCCCTCTAACTCCCTCCCTCTCCCTCTAACACCCTCCCTCTCCCTCTAACACCCTCCCTCTCCCTCTAACACCCTCCCTCTCCCTCTAACTCCCTCCCTCTCCCTCTAACACCCTCCCTCTCCCTCTAACACCCTCCCTCTCCCTCTAACTCCCTCCCTCTCTCTCTAACACCCTCCCTCTCCCTCTAACACCCTCCCTCTCCCTCTAACTCCCTCCCTCTCCCTCTAACACCCTCCCTCTCCCTCTAACACCCTCCCTCTCCCTCTAACACCCTCCCTCTCCCTCTAACACCCTCCCTCTCCCTCTAACTCCCTCCCTCTCCCTCTAACACCCTCCCTCTCCCTCTAACACCCTCCCTCTCCCTCTAACACCCTCCCTCTCCCTCTAACACCCTCCCTCTCCCTCTAACACCCTCCCTCTCCCTCTAACACCCTCCCTCTCCCTCTAACACCCTCCCTCTCCCTCTAACACCCTCCCTCTCGTGTTCGTGTTTTCTTCCGCTCTTGCCTCGGCTCTGCCACTTTCGCTCTGTTGAGATTTAATAAGCCGCTTTAAAGAAATATTCGGCAAGAAACACGGGGAATGAAAGCATTGCATTTTCTCCTCAGGAGATGGAAAAGCTGGTCTGAAGAGCAATTGCTCAACATTGTACACTCCACAAGTGAGTACAAGTACACACACACACACACACACACACACACACACACACACACACACACACACACACACACACACACACACACACACACACACACACACACACACACACACACACACACACAGGTTATGAAATTAAGGTTAGGGACAGAAGGATTCACTACAAACGACAAGGAAGTGTGTGAGGAACTGAATAAGAAATTCCAGGAGGTCTTCACCTTGGAGCAAGGAGAAATCCCAGAGATAAGAGAGGGAATAGCTAACCAGGAACCACTGGAAGAGTTTGAGATTACCAGCGGGGAAGTAAGGAAGTGTTTACTAGAATTGGATGTGACAAAGGCTATAGGTCCAGATGGAATCTCCCCTTGGATACTAAAGGAAGGAGCAGAAGAACTGTGCCTCCCGCTCTCCATGGTGTATAACAAATCACTGGCAACAGGGGAACTGCCAGAAATTTGGAAAGCAGCTAACGTAGTCCCGATATACAAGAAAGGGGATAGACAGGAGGCACTGAATTACAGACCAGTGTCCCTAACCTGCATACCATGCAAGTTGATGGAGAAGATTGTGCGAAGAAAGCTAGTGGAACATCTGGAGCGAAAGAACTTTGTAACACAGCATCAACATGGATTCAGGGATGGCAGGTCCTGCCTCACAGGGTTACTTGAATTCTACGACCAGGCAACAAAAATAAGGCAAGAAAGAGAAGGGTGGGCAGACTGCATATTTTTGGATTGTCAGAAAGCCTTTGACACAGTGCCACACAAGAGGTTAGTGAAAAAACTGGAGATGCAGGCTGGAGTGAAAGGGAAGGTACTCCGTTGGATACAGGAGTACCTAAGTAACAGGAGACAACGAGTCAGTGTGAGGGGTGAGGTCTCAGATTGGCGAGACGTTACGAGTGGAGTACCGCAGGGGTCAGTCCTTGGACCTATACTGTTTCTGATATATGTAAATGATCTTCCAGAGGGTATAGAATCGTTTCTCTCAATGTTTGCCGATGATGCAAAAATTATGAGGAGGATTGAAACTGAGGACGATAGTAGGAGGCTACAAGATGACCTAGACAGACTGAGTGAATGGTCCAACAAATGGCTGTTGAAGTTCAACCCGAGTAAATGCAAAGTAATGAAACTAGGTGGTGGAAATAGGAGGCCAAACACAGGATACAGAATAGGAGATGAAGTACTTAATGAAACGAACAGAGAGAAAGATCTAGGAGTTGATATCACACCAAACCTGTCTCCTGAAGCCCACATAAAAAGAATAACGTCTGCGGCATATGCGAGGCTGGCTAACATCAGAACAGCGTTCAGGAACCTGTGTAAGGAATCATTCAGTATCTTGTACACCACATATGTAAGACCAATCCTGGAGTATGCGGCCCCAGCATGGAGCCCGTACCTTGTCAAGCACAAGACGAAGCTGGAAAAAGTCCAAAGGTATGCCACTAGACTAGTCCCAGAACTAAGAGGCATGAGTTACGAGGAAAGGCTGCGGGAAATGCACCTTACGACACTGGAAGACAGAAGAGTAAGGGGAGACATGATCACAACCTACAAAATCCTCAGAGGAATCGACCGGGTAAACAAAGATAAACTATTCAACACTGGTGGGACGCGAACAAGGGGACACAGGTGGAAACTGAGTACTCACATGAGCCACAGAGACGTTAGAAGGAACTTTTTTAGTGTCAGAGTAGTTAACGGATGGAATGCATTAGGCAGTGATGTGGTGGAGGCTGACTCCATACACAGTTTTAAATGTAGATATGATAGAGCCCAGTAGGCTCAGGAATCTGTACACCAGTTGATTGACAGTTGAGAGGCGGGACCAAAGAGCCAAAGCTCAACCCCCGCAAGCACAAATAGGTGAGTACAAATAGGTGAGTACACACACACACACACACACGGACTGCATTTTCTTGGATTGTCGGAAAGCCTTTGACACAGTACCGCATAAGAGGCTGGTACATAAGCCGGAGAGACAGGCAGGTGTAGCTGGTAAGGTGCTCCAGTGGATAAGGGAGTATCTAAGCAATAGGAAGCAGAGAGTTACGGTGAGGGGTGAGACCTCCGATTGGCGTGAAGTCACCAGTGGAGTCCCACAGGGCTCTGTACTCGGTCCTATCTTGTTTCTGATATATGTAAATGATCTCCCGGAGGGTATCGATTCATTTCTCTCAATGTTTGCGGACGATGCTAAAATTATGAGAAGGATTAAAACAGAAGAGGACTGTTTGAGGCTTCAAGAAGACCTAGACAAGCTGAAGGAATGGTCGAACAAATGGTTGTTAGAGTTTTACCCAACCAAATGTAATGTAATGAAGATAGGTGTAGGGAGCAGGAGGCCAGATACAAGGTATCATCTGGGAGAGGAAATTCTTCAGGAGTCAGAGAAGGAAAAAGACTTGGGGGTTGATATCACGCCAGACCTGTCTCCTGCAGCACATATCAAGAGGATAACATCAGCGGCATATGCCAGGCTGGCCGACATACGAACGGCATTCAGAAACTTGTGTAAAGAATCATTCAGAACTTTGTATACCACATATGTCAGGCCAATCCTGGAGTATGCAGCCCCAGCATGGAGTCCATATCTAGTCAAGGATAAGACTAAACTGGAAAAGGTTCAAAGGTTTGCCACCAGACTAGTTCCTGAACTGAGAGGTATGAGCTACGAGGAGAGACTACGGGAATTAAACCTCACTTCGCTGGAAGACAGAAGAGTTAGGGGGGACATGATCACCACATTCAAGATTCTGAAGGGGATTGATAGGGTAGATAAAGACAGTCTATTTAACACAAGGGGAACACGCACAAGGGGACACAGGTGGAAACTGAGTGCCCAAATGAGCCACAGAGATATTAGAAAGAACTTTTTTAGTGTCAGAGTGGTTGACAAATGGAATGCATTAGGGGGTGATGTGGTGGAGGCTGACTCCATACACAGTTTCAAGTGTAGATATGACAGAGCCCGATAGGCTCAGGAATCTGTACACCTGTTGATTGACGGTTGAGAGGCGGGACCAAAGAGCCAGAGCTCAACCCCCGCAAACACAACTAGGTGAGTACACACACACACACACTCACACACACACACACATACACACACACACACACACACATACACACACACACACACTCACACACACACACACACATACACACACACACACACACACACACACACACACACACACACACACACACACACACATACACACACACACACACACACACACACACACACACATACACACACACACACACACACACACACAACTCTTCAGCACCAACTCTTCAGCACGGGTGGGACACGAACAAGGGGACACAGGTGGAAACTTAGTACCCAGATGAGCCACAGAGACGTTAGAAAGAATTTTTTCAGTGTCAGAGTAGTCAATAAATGGAACGCACTAGGAAGTGATGTGGTGGAGGCTGACTCCATACACAGTTTCAAATGTAGGTATGATAGAGCCCAGTAGGCTCAGGAATCTGTACACCAGTTGATTGACAGTTGAGAGGCGGGACCAAAGAGCCAAAGCTCAACCCCCGCAAGCACAATTAGGTGAGTACAATTAGGTGAGTACACACACACACACACATACACACACACACACACACACACACACACACACACACTGTTACAAACCCGGATCCAGCGTCCGAGCCCGGAGCAGTGACGACCGCGCCATCTGTGGGTCAGCTCCCGAAACCCCCTCCAAACGGACGACGACACCTGGTGAGGACGACGTGTACTGGCCTCGAGGGCCAGTTTCCAGTCCTGTTCAGCGCTCAACACAGCCGCTGCTGACCTCTGGTGAGGTGGTGCTCAGACACCAGCGCCATCTATGGAGTGGATAGGTGGGCGTTTGTGTCTGAGCCTGTAAGTGAGGTGCCTTAGTGTGTCCCAGTTATTGATGACGTGTCTGCTTACAGAGTCGACCTGGGACTGCTGTGATGGAAGTTGAGTCAGTCTACCCGAGGCAGCCGTCTCCATACCGTGAGCTTTGCTGCAGTAGCTGTGAAGTCGTCCCCCGGAAGAACACTGTGGTGTTACCCTGCCAGTGGAGTGGCAGTAGAAGGATTACCCGGGACCGACTGCTGGAGACGTTTATCCACTGGGGTATTGAGGACAGGAGAGTGATTTGTGGTATCACACGAGGCTCCTGTCTAGGGTGTTACCCTTATATCGTTCGTGGAGTGGCCTGACCAGCCTTGCTGATCCGGAACCTGCCAGCAGACCTGCTGGGCGTGTGGTTGACGGCCTCCACGGCGGTGCCCCCAGTGGACCTGTGTTTTGGCTGACCTGTGGCCAGGGTAGGCTCAACTTCTCAGAAGAATTCGTTGTGAGGCCACGAAGAAGCACCGAGGACTCAGCACCGAGAGTTTTGCACCAGAGTCTTCAGCAGAAGACAATTGTGTGAATAATTCCCCTGTATAGTGTTTATACCCCTCCCCCTGTGCACTCTTTTATATATTATTTATTTGGTGATGGTGACAATTATAGTCTTAAGTTCTTAACTTTCTTTCCCTTCCCCCTTTAAGTTTCTTGCGTCACGGATCACATCCCTTGAAAGCCACTACTGGCTTGGGGTCGGATACAACTTCCTCTAACAACATCAGAGTAAGGACCCCGTTGCGTCCCGAGAGGGCCGTAACATAATTGGCATCCCCAGCGGGATCTGTCCCCTTGTTAAGTATGTTTGACAGGGGTGGTGAAGTGGCGTAATCCCTGTATATAATTCCCCCTGTGTGACGATTGTGACGTTATACGTCCTGTGCGGTGCTCAAGAGTGACTAAGTGCAATATTGTGCAGTGCGGTGCTCGCTGTGACTAAGTGATTAAGTGCAATATTGACTAGTGCGGTGCTCAGTGATTCAGTGCAATATTGTAGAGCGAAGGGTTCGCTGTGATTAAGTGCGATATTGCGTAGTGCGGTGCCCGAAGTGATTACGTGCAATATTGGCAAGTGCAGTGTTTGGTGCGATAAAGTGCAATATTGACGTAGAACAGTGCTCGGTGCGTTAAGTGCTAACGTGTAAGCAGTGTGTTAAGTGCTAGTTGAGTGTTCCGTCTGTGACAATGGCAGAAAAAGCTACCATCGATGATCTGGACGATGTTCAGGCTTTTCTGAACAGAGTGGACTGTCTTGCCAGACTAAAATATCTGAGCAAACCAGAGCTAGTACTAGTGAGCGCCTACCTGGAGATCAAGATCCGTGCCAGTGATTCCCGTGTGGAGATCTTGTCCAAGGTTCACCGGCACTTGAAGGCAGAGGAGAAACAGGAAGGCGAGGCTCCTAGTACAAAAGAAGGTGAGGAAATAGCTTCCACGGAAAAGGAAGATAAGGGCAGCGACATTGACAGTGATGCAGGTGAGCTTAATATCAGCTTCCTAACAGTCAAAATGCGTGCCCTAGAGATAAATCGCGAAATAGAGTGGAAGAAGTTAGAATTAGAACGAGAATTAAAAGATAAAGAAGTGGAGATGAAAAATAAAGAAATGGAGATGAAAGAAAAGGAAATGGCGATGAGGCGGTTAGAATTGGAAGAAAGGAAAGAAGAACGAGAAAGAGAAGAGAAACGAGAAAGAGAAGAACGGGAAAGAGAAGAGAAACGAGAAAGAGAAGAACGGGAAAGAGAAGAGAAACGAGAAAGAGAAGAACGAGAAAGAGAAGAGAGACGAGAAAGAGAAGAACGAGAGCAAGACAGACAAGAACGACGAGACAGAGAGGAAAGAGAGACAACATGAACTAGAAGTATTGCGATTAGGCGGTGGTCGGAGGCCAACAACGGACACCAGCAGTTTCGATCCGGTAAGGAACATCAAGATGGTCCCCAAATTCAATGAGAGGGAAGTTTCGAAGTTCTTTGCAGCCTTCGAGAAAGTCGCTGCCTCTTTGGAGTGGCCAAGGGAGAATTGGGCCATCATGACACAGTCAGTCTTGACTGGGAAGGCCCAAATCGCTTACTCCACGTTATCCCTTGACGACTCCGGCGATTATGACAAGGTGAAGAAGGTTGTGCTCATGGCGTACCAATTGGTACCCGAGGCATACAGGCAGAAGTTCCGAAACCTGAAAAAGACCTCAGAGCACACTTTCACCATATTCGCCACCATCAAGGAGCGACTTTTTCAGGAATGGTGTGCCTCTCGGAAGGAGGAGACCAAAGAAGACCTCGAGCAGTTTATACTGCTAGAGGACTTCAAGGATTGTTTGTCTGGAGACCTGAAGACGTACTTAGAGGAACAACAGGTGGAGACCTTGAGTGCGGCAGCCACCATGGCTGAAGAGTATATCCTGACTCATAGGCCGTCTGCTAAGTACGTCCCAAGGCATTACCAACGCCGGTTTGATAAACCTCATGAAGAAGATACCCCCGTCCCATGAAGCGCTAAGAAGACGCCCCCAAGTAGCCCTCGAAGGATGAGTCCGAGCAGTCCGAAACACCGGAGCCCGAGGAGGAATATGGTGTGCTGGACTTGTGGGCAGAAAGGGCATGTAGCTGCTATGTGCCGAGGCAGTAGAGGTGGCAGCGCACGTAGGGAGGTGATGATGATGAGCTGTGTAATACCACCAGCAGGAAGCCAGTCGATGACGACGCAGGAAGAACCCAGATTGTTTTCCCCTCACACTTCAGGCGGGTATGTATCGAGTGATCATACTGGTAGATCAGTTGTAGTGCTCAGAGATAATGGAGCAGCCCAGTCCCTGATCGTGAAGAGCTCGTTACCCGAGGGAGTAAGTGTGGACGGGAGACAACAGGTTGTCCTGGTTGGGTTTCCTAGGACGCAGTATATCGCCCCCTTAGTGCCAGTACATCTCGACTCGCCTTACTTCAGCGGCACATGTGCGTTGGCAGTAGTCGATACCCTCCCTGTGGCTGGGATTGACGTGGTACTAGCCAACGACTTGGTGACAGATTGGAGCATCAATCTTCCCAAGGTTGCGGACGAGTCTACCGGAACAGCACGGTCTGAGGTAACAGGCAATGGTAATATCCAGGTAAAGACAGACCCGGATTTGAACAGGTCTAATTTGTCCTCTCACCCGCAGATCGACAGTTTTCTATCAGTGTCTCCTGATTCTTCTCTCGACAAGGAACATGAGGTTACGATGGCAGAAGTACCTGAGCAAGATGAGAGGCCTTGTGAGCAGGCACCCACGGATACCAACGAGTCTGGAGTGAAGGCGGATGTGTACTTGCGGTATGGCAAGGTACAGCGTTCATTGAACCAGCCAGAGATTCCCCAGACGTCAGAGGTATGTGAGGTGTGTTCGAAAGGTCTAGTGCCCTCTTTGGTCCAAACCAGGCTAGTGGATATAGCCGGTTATGGGCATGACAGGCTCGGGAAGCTTATCCCTCAATTGCCCTCGTGTTTCTTAGCGATATTTTGTTTTGTTCTCTTAGGTGTTCTCAGTAAGGACCGGTGGACGACCCGACAGACGATGGCTCCCATGAAAATCGCGAAGAGATCCCAGGGATTAGAGACATGCACTGCGAGTGTAGCAGTTGACGAAGGAGCCTGGAAGGTAATGGTTGATACAGGAGGTACGAAAAATGATAATATGAGTGACTGTTTCAGACAGGTTGACACCCCCCGCGTGATTGCTGAGCCTCAATACAGCGTTATACGGAACGTTGGTCGACCTGACGTGGGCAGAGTGAATGCCATCTTCGATGTACGACCAGCCCTGTTGAAACTAGGTGTAAGCCTAGTAGAGGCGTATGCAGTAAGTATTGACTTACCCACTGTCGCTATCACTCTGAATTATCAGACCCCTGTATTCCAGGTTCCTGTCTCCCTGAAGGACTACCGGACCGGCACCAGAAATGCCGTCTGTGACCAGCCATCATCGGTGCCACGACATAGGGAAGTGTCGAGTCGCCCCAGATCGTGTCCACACCGATCCTTACTTGAGAGATGTGAGATAATGCCCCTGCTTGACATCGCAGTGAAGATGTGGACGATTACATCAGGCAGGTCATTGCCTTCTATCTGCAAGTTCCCGTTGTGCCGGAATTGTCTAGTAGAACAGTTCTGTGGACAAGACAGCCTCATCACTCCAGTTCATAATGCATGTGAGTCCATTTGGAGTTGTGTCGCCGTACTAATTTGGTTTGTGTCTCTTTTTATAGAACCCCAAACCAAATTCTTTTTGCTGGGGAGGTGTTACGAACCCGGATCCAGCGTCCGAGCCCGGAGCAGTGACGACCGCGCCATCTGTGGGTCAGCTCCCGAAACCCCCTCCAAACGGACGACGTGTACTGGCCTCGAGGGCCAGTTTCCAGTCCTGTTCAGCGCTCAACACAGCCGCTGCTGACCTCTGGTGAGGTGGTGCTCAGACACCAGCGCCATCTATGGAGTGGATAGGTGGGCGTTTGTGTCTGAGCCTGTAAGTGAGGTGCCTTAGTGTGTCCCAGTTATTGATGACGTGTCTGCTTACAGAGTCGACCTGGGACTGCTGTGATGGAAGTTGAGTCAGTCTACCCGAGGCAGCCGTCTCCATACCGTGAGCTTTGCTGCAGCAGCTGTGAAGTCGTCCCCCGGAAGAACACTGTGGTGTTACCCTGCCAGTGGAGTGGCAGTAGAAGGATTACCCGGGACCGACTGCTGGAGACGTTTATCCATTGGGGTATTGAGGACAGGAGAGTGATTTGTGGTATCACACGAGGCTCCTGTCTAGGGTGTTACCCTTATATCGTTCGTGGAGTGGCCTGACCAGCCTTGCTGATCCGGAACCTGCCAGCAGACCTGCTGGACGTGTGGTTGACGGCCTCCACGGCGGTGCCCCCAGTGGACCTGTGTTTTGGCTGACCTGTGGCCAGGGTAGGCTCAACTTCTCAGAAGAATTCGTTGTGAGGCCACGAAGAAGCACCGAGGACTCAGCACCGAGAGTTTTGCACCAGAGTCTTCAGCAGAAGACAATTGTGTGAATAATTCCCCTGTATAGTGTTTATACCCCTCCCCCTGTGCACTCTTTTATATATTATTTATTTGGTGATGGTGACAATTATAGTCTTAAGTTCTTAACTTTCTTTCCCTTCCCCCTTTAAGTTTCTTGCGTCACGGATCACATCCCTTGAAAGCCACTACTGGCTTGGGGTCGGATACAACTTCCTCTAACAACATCAGAGTAAGGACCCCGTTGCGTCCCGAGAGGGCCGTAACACACACACATACAGACGGGGGTATATATATGTATAAGTACGTATAAGGGAGTACCTAAGTAACAGAAGGCAGCGAGTCACTGTGATGATGATTGTTACGGTGGAGGGAGGCTCCGTTGATTGTGGTGCTGTGGTGGTTGTGATGGTAGCGGTGGCTAGAGAGGTTGTGGTTGTACTGGCGGTGGAGGTGGTTTCGACAGTGCTAACAACACTGTTAGAGGAGTTAGTTGTGGCGATAACGAGACAAAGCACACGCCAATGTTGTCGTGGTGTAGCTGTTGACACAGAGAACTTCACTTCAATAATATACAAAGGGCTTAAATTACTGACCTGGAGAGCGTACAGAGAACCTTCACTGCTAGAATCCACTCAATAAACCTTCTAAATAACTGTGACCGACTAAAATGCCTAAATCTGTATTCTCTAGAGCTCAGGCGGGAGAGATTAGTAATTTACACGTTGATGATATTAGAAGGGATAGTCCCAAACTTGCACACAGAAATAACATCATATGGGACGAGTAGGCATGGCAGGATGTGCAGAATATCCCTGTTGAAAAACAGAGGTGTAATTGGTACTCTGAGAGAGAACTCTGTCAACATCAGAGGCCCGAGACTGTTCAACACGCTTCCGCTACACATAAGGGGCATAACTGGTCGACCCCTCACAGTGTTCAAGAGAGAACGCGATAAACATCTCTAAAGGATACCTGATCAACCAGACTGTGATTCATACGTCAGGCAACGAGCAGCCGCATACAACATCCTGGTTAACAGCCGCATACAACATCCTCCATCAACCAGGAGCCCTGGTCAGAGATCGAACCGCGGGGACCTTGAACCCCGGGACCGCCACAAGGTAGTGCTTCTCGATATTATTTACCTGTAAAAGAACCTCTCGAAGTTTTAATATAATGAAACAATATAATCTTGCACTTTCATCCAAAGATGTAAAGTTCTTTCGTACCTTTCTTCACCTGGAACTCGACAACATTCCCCGAGGAAAGCCTTTCTTACGTCCCGATCAAATAGATAACTTCATCTATTGAAGTTATCAATAGATGAAGATTATTCATCTATTTATCAACCCATCGCCTAACTTCATCTCTGGTAATTTCAGACCGTTCCAAAGCTGCCTGGTTTATTGCCACCCTTCTTAGTTCAGGAAACTCTCCTAGTTATATTTGAAGACTTCATGGAATCGCTTGTTGAGTTGTTCACATACCTCCTTGTCCTTAGCTGTGTCCCGGGCCTCACCAGTTCTCAGTCTCCTCCTAGTTCTTTACCTGCTGTTTCCTACTGATATGACTGTGCAGCAATTTGGGGTCGGTCTTGGTTTTATTTTCTATGTCATTTTCATACTTTCATTTGCTTCTCTTCTCACACTGAGGTATTCATTCTTAGCCTTCTGGTGTCTCCCTTTGCTTTCTGGTGTTCTGTTATTTCTATAGTTCCCCACAAGCTCCACGCCCTTGCCTTGCTTCCTCGAATGCCAAATTAAACCATGGCTTCCTCTTTTGTTTGCCATTTTTCTTGGGGCCGGGAAAAGCATGTTTAAAACCTCCTGACATTTTTTTGTGTGACGTAATCCATTATATCTTATACAGACTTTACTCCTAGTTCTATTACCCATGGTATTTGTTAGGAATTTTTCCATCTCCTCATAGTTTCCATATCGTTATGCCAGCCCTTGGCTTTCTAGACTATTTTTAGGATAGATTACGCTTAACTCCACCAAATACTTCAAATGGCAGTACACCGTGGTCACTTATTCCCATGGGAGTCTTCCAACTTAACTTCCCTTATCTCCGACTCATTCAGGGTGAAAATCAGATCGAGTTTAGCTGGCTTCATCTTTCCCTCTCCTTCGTGTGGGTCCCTTAACGTGTTGGCTTAGAAAGTATCTTGTTGCCGCATCCTGTAGTTTAGCTCTCCAGGATCTGGTCCTCCATGAAGGTCTGTTCACCCAAATCTATCTTTGTATGGTTAAATGTATGTATGTGTGTGTGTGTGTGTGCGCGCGCGCGAGTGTATATAAATTGAGCTAGTGTATATGTGTATATAAAGTGTATATAAAAAACGCATTTGGATTTCGCGTTTTAGTCTATCCTGTATCCTGGTGCAATGACCCCTGATCCTCCTGTGATTTACCATACATGCATTAACCCCCCCCCCCGGTCTCTCTTATGTAGTGTGTAGTACATCTCTGTTGTATGACGACGAAACAACCTATACAACTTTGATACAGAACCATCATTGCCTAAAGATTAATAAAATCAATGTAAACACAACAAAAGAACTATACAGAATTATCTCGCGTTGGTTAATGACTGGAACAAGTTCGATGTGAAGACTTATGTTAAAACTTTTAAATAATCTAAACTGTGGACATTTTGAGGTGTGAAAGTAAATTCATTTTGGATCAGTTTCAGGTATTGAAAATCATTATCCGCGCAGCCCTAATTATAGCAGGATTTATAACCGATAATTGCAGGTATATTGGGAAGAAAGCTTCTAGGAAAAAGTAAATGCAGGAATTGGTGGACTCGAGTGCGTATTCTGAAACATATTTCCTCCTCTTCTCGCCTGAAGCCACAAATCCATCAGAATTTTTTTTAATTTAATTCCCTTATTATTCATGTTATTCAGCGTTTTGTTTCCTTCCTAATTTAAGTCTCCGTGGTGTAGTGGTAAGACACTCGCCTGGCGTTCCGCGAGCGCTTTGTCATGGGTTCGTATCCTGGCCGGGGAGGATTTACTGGGCGCAATTCCTTAACTGTAGCCTCTGTTTAACGCAACAGTAAAATGTGTACTTGGTTGTAACAACGATTCTTCGCGGCGGGGATCGTATTCCAGGGACCTGCCCGAAAAGCTACGCGTACTAGTGGCTGTACAACCATGTAACAACTCTTCTATATATCTCAAAAAAAAAATTAAAAATTCTTTATCAATTAATTTGTTTTAATCATCAGCACGCATACATTTCGAAATATGGTTTAACAAATCTTCGTTGTGTATAATAAACATTTTTGTCGATACTAAGATGTTAAACTTAATCGTGTTTGTCCGTTAAACTGCGAATAACGAAACGCAAATTAAACAATACTTCCATTACTTAGTTCAGGACGCAATGGCGTGTTCCCCGAGTAACAGCAGCTCAACTCAAGAACAGCAGGAAGCACACCACACAGTATAGACCACCAGTATGGACGGTGAAGCAGGGAACACACAGTATAGACCACCAGTATGGACAGTGAAGCAGGGAACACACCACACAGTATAGACCACCAGTATGGACGGTGAAGCAGGGAACACACAGTATAGACCACCAGTATGGACGGTGAAGCAGGGAACACACAGTATAGACCACCAGTATGGACGGTGAAGCAGGGAACACCACACAGTATAGACCACCAGTATGGACGGTGAAGCAGGGAACACACAGTATAGACCACCAGTATGGACGGTGAAGCAGGGAACACACAGTATAGACCACCAGTATGGACAGTGAAGCAGGGAACACACCACACAGTATAGACCACCAGTATGGACGGTGAAGCAGGGAACACACAGTATAGACCACCAGTATGGACGGTGAAGCAGGGAACACACAGTCTAGACCACCAGTATGGACGGTGAAGCAGGGAACACACAGTATAGACCACCAGTATGGACGGTGAAGCAGGGAACACACAGTCTAGACCACCAGTATGGACGGTGAAGCAGGGAACACACAGTATAGACCACCAGTATGGACGGTGAAGCAGGGAACACACAGTATAGACCACCAGTATGGACGGTGAAGCAGGGAACACCACACAGTATAGACCACCAGTATGGACGGTGAAGCAGGGAACACACAGTATAGACCACCAGTATGGACGGTGAAGCAGGGAACACACAGTATAGACCACCAGTATGGACAGTGAAGCAGGGAACACACCACACAGTATAGACCACCAGTATGGACGGTGAAGCAGGGAACACACAGTATAGACCACCAGTATGGACGGTGAAGCAGGGAACACACAGTATAGACCACCAGTATGGACGGTGAAGCAGGGAACACACAGTCTAGACCACCAGTATGGACGGTGAAGCAGGGAACACACAGTATAGACCACCAGTATGGACGGTGAAGCAGGGAACACACAGTATAGACCACCAGTATGGACGGTGAAGCAGGGAACACACAGTATAGACCACCAGTATGGACGGTGAAGCAGGGAACACACCACACAGTATAGACCACCAGTATGGACGGTGAAGCAGGGAACACCACACAGTATAGACCACCAGTATGGACAGGTGAAGCAGGGAACACACCACACAGTATAGACCACCAGTATGGACGGTGAAGCAGGGAACACCACACAGTATAGACCACCAGTATGGACGGTGAAGCAGGGAACACCACACAGTATTGACCACCAGTATGGACGGTGAAGCAGGGAACACACAGTATAGACCACCAGTATGGACGGTGAAGCAAGGAACACACAGTCTAGACCACCAGTATGGACGGTGAAGCAAGGAACACACAGTATAGACAACCAGTATGGACGGTGAAGCAGGGAACACCACACAGTATAGACCACCAGTATGGACGGTGAAGCAGGGAACACACAGTATAGACCACCAGTATGGACGGTGAAGCAAGGAACACACAGTATAGACAACCAGTATGGACGGTGAAGCAGGGAACACCACACAGTATAGACCACCAGTATGGACGGTGAAGCAGGGAACACCACACAGTATAGACCACCAGTATGGACGGTGAAGCAGGGAACACACAGTATAGACCACCAGTATGGACGGTGAAGCAGGGAACACACAGTATAGACCACCAGTATGGACAGTGAAGCAGGGAACACACCACACAGTATAGACCACCAGTATGGACGGTGAAGCAGGGAACACACAGTATAGACCACCAGTATGGACGGTGAAGCAGGGAACACACAGTATAGACCACCAGTATGGACGGTGAAGCAGGGAACACACAGTATAGACCACCAGTATGGACGGTGAAGCAGGGAACACACAGTATAGACCACCAGTATGGACGGTGAAGCAGGGAACACACAGTATAGACCACCAGTATGGACGGTGAAGCAGGGAACACACAGTATAGACCACCAGTATGGACGGTGAAGCAGGGAACACACCACACACTACTAGTCCACCTAGTTCCTAGAGCAGGGAACAGACTACACATTTGCCATCGATAGAAGGATGGACAGATGGGCAACCCACCTGGGCAATACAAGGTGCCCCCCCCCCCCACCCTCCCCAGTAAATAATAATATGTGTTGAAGTTCCAGCTCAGTAAATATATATTAACGAATATAAACTCGTAATTCATTGTGACCAGAAGGTAAAATTTGTATAATATTTCCTTACAAAAAACCGGATTAGCTTCAAACACTGTTATGGACATTTTGCAATACTTCAGATTATTTTATTACAATGACATTAAAAACAGACAGTATATACCAATAAAATATTTCGACCATAAAGCTGTATCGTTTGTCAATGTGCGACAGTCTGTGATTCAGCACTGGCGGCCTCGTAACTAAACCAAGACAAATATATTTGGAGTTTTTAAAGTTTCCGCGCCCACGAGTCTCACCGGGAGATGAGCACAGCTGACCTCCTGTGTTTACAACCACCACGACAACAGCGGGCTGAGGTAGATGGGGGAGGGGTCAGGTTGTCGAGGACTAGCGGTACTGGGAGCATCGATAAGGTGTCACAGAAGCGTCGGGTTGTTGACGTGGGTTGTGTAAGTGGTAAGAGGTGGGAAGATACGTAAGTGGCCTGTATAATGGGTTAGAGGAAGTGAGGATATAGACGTGGGTTGTAAAAAGGTTAAAGGAGGTGGGGGATATAGACGTGGGTTGTAAAAAGGTTAAAGGAGGTGGGGGATATAGACGTGGGTTGTATGTTGGGGTTAAAGGAGGTGGAGGATATACTGCGCTCTACAGTTACTTATGTTTATGGTAGTACACTCAACTGTTACTTGTCTTTTTTGCTAGAACACCGTAATGTTTCTGGCTATTGTGGCAAGGCACTGTAGAGTTACTGGTGTCTGTGGTAGTAAACTGTGCAGTTACTTGTGTCTGTGGTAGTAAACTGTGCAGTTACTTACCAATAGTAGTGGCTTAAGTGGTTTCGTGTAGGACAGTCTCATTACAAATGACAAGTGTGAGAAGAGCAACGAGGCAGTATACAACAACACCATCAAAAACAATAGGAAAGCCAATTCACCTGCAACAACAGAACAACAGGTTAGATGTCACATTACAGCATATTGAAGTCGACGGGTAAAGTTCTAAAATTACCAGTGTTCACGCCATGTTTGTGAGTGTGAACTGTGAACGAACTCTCGTTAATGGTAATGTACTGTGTCGCACCTTGTGACTATGGTGGTGAAGTAGATAGTGCCATGCTCTTCGGTCAGTGAGCTTTGGAATACCCAGGGTTAGTAGTGAGGAACTGTGTAGTACCAAGTAGTAGATGACTCTGTCGGTCGTTGTGGTAGTGACGGTACAGTAACCTGTGGTAGTGGACGGTACAGTAACCTGTGGTAGTGGACGGTACAGTAACCTGTGGTAGTGGACGGTACAGTAACCTGTGGTAGTGGACGGTACAGTAACCTGTGGTAGTGGACGGTACAGTAACCTGTGGTAGTGGACGGTACAGTAACCTGTGGTAGTGGACGGTACAGTAACCTGTGGTAGTGGACGGTACAGTAACCTGTGGTAGTGGACGGTACAGTAACCTGTGGTAGTGGACGGTACAGTAACCTGTGGTAGTGGACGGTACAGTAACCTGTGGTAGTGGACGGTACAGTAACCTGTGGTAGTGGACGGTACAGTAACCTGTGGTAGTGGACGGTACAGTAACCTGTGGTAGTGGACGGTACAGTAACCTGTGGTAGTGGACGGTACAGTAACCTGTGGTAGTGGACGGTACAGTAACCTGTGGTAGTGGACGGTACAGTAACCTGTGGTAGTGGACGGTACAGTAACCGGTGGTAGTGGACGGTACAGTAACCTGTGGTAGTGGACGGTACAGTAACCTGTGGTAGTGGACGGTACAGTAACCTGTGGTAGTGGACGGTACAGTAACCTGTGGTAGTGGACGGTACAGTAACCTGTGGTAGTGGACGGTACAGTAACCTGTGGTAGTGGACGATACAGTAACCTGTGGTAGTGACGGTGCAGTAACCTGTGGTAGTGGACGGTACAGTAACCTGTGGTAGTGGACGGTACAGTAACCTGTGGTAGTGACGGTACAGTAACCTGTGGCAGTGGACGGTACAGTAACCTGTGGTAGTGGACGGTACAGTAACCTGTGGTAGTGGACGGTACAGTAACCTGTGGTAGTGACGGTACAGTAACCTGTGGTAGTGACGGTACAGTAACCTGTGGTAGTGGACGGTACAGTAACCTGTGGCAGTGGACGGGACAGTAACCTGTGGCAGTGGACGGTACAGTAACCTGTGGTAGTGACGGTACAGTAACCTGTGGTAGTGGACGGTACAGTAACCTGTGGTAGTGGATGGTACAGTAACCTGTGGCAGTGGACGGTAACCTGTGGTAGTGGACGGTACAGTAACCTGTGGTAGTGGACGGTACAGTAACCTGTAGTATTGGACGGTACAGTAACCTGTGGTAGTGACGGTACAGTAACCTGTGGCAGTAGACGGTACAGTAACCTGTGGCAGTGGACGGTACAGTAACCTGTAGTAGTGGACGGTACAGTAACCTGTGGTAGTGGACGGTACAGTAACCGGTGGTAGTGACGGTACAGTAACCTGTGGTAGTGGACGGTACAGTGGACTGTGGTAGTGGACGGTACAGTAACCTGTGGTAGTGACGGTACAGTAACCTGTGGTAGTGGACGGTACAGTAACCTGTGGTAGTGGACGGTACAGTAACCTGTGGCAGTAGACGGTACAGTGGACTGTGGTAGTGGACGGTACAGTAACATGTGGTAGTGGACGGTACAGTAACCTGTGGCAGTGGACGGTACAGTAACCGGTGGTAGTGGACAGTACAGTAAACTGTGGAAGTGGACGGTACAGTAACCTGTGGTAGTGACGGTACAGTAACCTGTGGCAGTGGACGGTACAGTAACCGGTGGTAGTGGACAGTACAGTAAACTGTGGCAGTGGACGGTACAGTAACCTGTGGTAGTGACGGTACAGTAACCTGTGGTAGTGGACGGTACAGTAACCTGTGGTAGTGGACGGTACAGTAACCTGTGGTAGTGGACGGTACAGTAACCTGTGGTAGTGGACGGTACAGTAACTTGTGATAGTGGACGGTACAGTAACCTATGGCAGTGACGGTACAGTAACCTGTGGTAGTGACGGTACAGTAACCTGTGGTAGTGGACGGTACAGTAACCTGTGGCAGTGGACGGTACAGTGGACTGTGGTAGTGGACGGTACAGTAACCGGTGGTAGTGGACGGTACAGAAACCTGTGGTAGTGGACGGTACAGTAACCTGTGGTAGTGGACGGTACAGTAACCTGTGGTAGTGGACGGTACAGTAACCTGTGGCAGTGGACGGTACAGTAACCTGTGGTAGTGGACGGTACAGTAACCTGTGGCAGTGGACGGTACAGTAACCTGTAGTAATGACGGTACAGTAACCTGTGGTAGTGGACGGTACAGTAACCTGTAGTAGTGGACGGTACAGTAACCTGTGGTAGTGGACGGTACAGTAACCTGTGGTAGTGGACGGTACAGTAACCTGTGGTAGTGGACGGTACAGTAACCTGTGGTAGTGGACGGTACAGTAACCTGTGGTAGTGGATGGTACAGTAACCGGTGGTAGTAGACTGTACAGTAACCGGTGGTAGTGGACGGTACAGTAACCTGTGGTAGTGACGGTACAGTAACCTGTGGTAGTGGACGGTACAGTAACCTGTGGTAGTTTACGGTACAGTAACCTGTGGTAGTTGACGGTACAGTAACCTGTGGTAGTGGACGGTACAGTAACCTGTGGTAGTGGACGGTACAGTAACCGATGGTAGTGGACTGTACAGTAACCGGTGGTAGTGGACGGTACAGTAACCTGTGGTAGTGACGGTACAGTAACCTGTGGTAGTGACAGTACAGTAACCTGTGGTAGTAGACGGTACAGTAACCTGTGGTAGTGGACGGTACAGTAACCTGTGGTAGTGGACTGTACAGTAACCTGTGGTAGTGACGGTACAGTAACCTGTGGTAGTGGACGGTACAGTAACCTGTGGTAGTGACGGTACAGTAACCTGTGGCAGTGGACGGTACAGTAACCAGTGGTAGTGGACGGTTCAGTAACATGTGGCAGTGGACGGTACAGTAACCGGTGGTAGTGGACGGTACAGTAACCTGTGGCAGTGGACGGTACAGTAACCTGTGGTAGTGACTGTACAGTAACCTGTGGTAGTGACGGTACAGTAACCAGTGGTAGTGGACGGTACAGTAACCTGTGGTAGTGGACGGTACAGTAACCTGTGGTAGTGACGGTACAATAACCTGTGGTAGTGACGGTACAGTAACCTGTGGTAGTGACGGTACAGTAACCTGTGGTAGTGACGGTACAGTAACCTGTGGTAGTGGACGGTACATTACCTGTGGTAGTGGACGGTACAGTAACCTGTGGTAGTGGACGGTACAGTAACCTGTGGTAGTTTACGGTACAGTAACCTGTGGTAGTGGACGGTACAGTAACCTGTGGTAGTGGACGGTACAGTAACCTGTGGTAGTGGACGGTACAGTAACCGATGGTAGTGGACTGTACAGTAACCGGTGGTAGTGGACGGTACAGTAACCTGTGGTAGTGACGGTACAGTAACCTGTGGTAGTGACAGTACAGTAACCTGTGGTAGTGGACGGTACAGTAACCTGTGGTAGTGGAGGGTACAGTAACCTGTGGTAGTGGACTGTACAGTAACCTGTGGTAGTGACGGTACAGTAACCTGTGGCAGTGGACGGTACAGTAACCAGTGGTAGTGGACGGTTCAGTAACATGTGGCAGTGGACGGTACAGTAACCGGTGGTAGTGGACGGTACAGTAACCTGTGGCAGTGGACGGTACAGTAACCTGTGGTAGTGACTGTACAGTAACCTGTGGTAGTGACGGTACAGTAACCAGTGGTAGTGGACGGTACAGTAACCTGTGGTAGTGGACGGTACAGTAACCTGTGGTAGTGACGGTACAATAACCTGTGGTAGTGACGGTACAGTAACCTGTGATAGTGACGGTACAGTAACCTGTGGTAGTGACGGTACAGTAACCTGTGGTAGTGGACGGTACAGTAACCTGTGGTAGTGGACGGTACAGTAACCTGTGGTAGTGGACGGTACAGTAACCTGTGGTAGTGGACGGTACAGTAACCTGTGGTAGTGGACTGTACAGTAACCTGTGGTAGTGACGGTACAGTAACCTGTGGTAGTGGACGATACAGTAACCTGAAGTAGTGGACGGTACAGTAACCTGTAGTAGTGGACGGTACAGTAACCTGTGGTAGTGACGGTACAGTAACCTGTAGTAGTGACGGTACAGTAACCTGTGGTAGTGACGGTACAGTAACCTGTGGTAGTGACGGTACAGTAACCTGTGGTAGTGATGGTACAGTAACCTGTGGTAGTGGACGGTACAGTAACCTGTGGTAATGGACGGTACAGTGGACTGTGGTAGTGAACGGTACAGTAACCTGTGGCAGTGGACGGTACAGTAACCTGTGGCAGTGGACGGTACAGTAACCTGTGGCAGTAGACGGTACAGTGGACTGTGGTAGTGGACGGTACAGTAACCTGTGGTAGTGGACGGTACAGTAACCTGTGGCAGTGGACGGTACAGTAACCGGTGGTAGTGGACAGTACAGTAAACTGTGGCAGTGGACGGTACAGTAACCTGTGGTAGTGACGGTACAGTAACCTGTGGTAGTGGACGGTACAGTAACCTGTGGTAGTGGACGGTACAGTAACCTGTGGCAGTGACGGTACAGTAACCTGTGGTAGTGGACGGTACAGTAACTTGTGGTAGTGGACGGTACAGTAACCTATGGCAGTGACGGTACAGTAACCTGTGGTAGTGACGGTACAGTAACCTGTGGTAGTGGACGGTACAGTAACCTGTGGCAGTGGACGGTACAGTGGACTGTAGTAGTGGACGGTACAGTAACCGGTGGTAGTGGACGGTACAGTAACCTGTGGTAGTGGACGGTACAGTAACCTGTGGTAGTGGACGGTACAGTAACCTGTGGTAGTGGACGGTACAGTAACCTGTGGCAGTGGACGGTACAGTAACCTGTGGTAGTGGACGGTACAGTAACCTGTGGCAGTATACGGTACAGTAACCTGTAGTAGTGGACGGTACAGTAACCTGTGGTAGTGGACGGTACAGTAACCTGTGGTAGTGGACGGTACAGTAACCTGTGGTAGTGGACGGTACAGTAACCTGTGGTAGTGGACGGTACAGTAACCTGTGGTAGTGGACGGTACAGTAACCTGTGGTAGTGGACGGTACAGTAACCTGTGGTAGTGGACTGGTACAGTAACCGGTGGTAGTAGACTGTAAAGTAACCGGTGGTAGTGGACGGTACAGTAACCTGTGGTAGTGACGGTACAGTAACCTGTGGTAGTGGACGGTACAGTAACCTGTGGTAGTTGACGGTACAGTAACCTGTGGTAGTGGACGGTACAGTAACCTGTGGTAGTGGACGGTACAGTAACCTGTGGTAGTGGACGGTACAGTAACCGATGGTAGTGGACTGTACAGTAACCGGTGGTAGTGGACGGTACAGTAACCTGTGGTAGTGACGGTACAGTAACCTGTGGTAGTGACAGTACAGTAACCTGTGGTAGTGGACGGTACAGTAACCTGTGGTAGTGGACGGTACAGTAACCTGTGGTAGTGGACTGTACAGTAACCTGTGGTAGTGACGGTACAGTAACCTGTGGTAGTGGACGGTACAGTAACCTGTGGTAGTGACGGTACAGTAACCTGTGGCAGTGGACGGTACAGTAACCAGTGGTAGTGGACGGTACAGTAACCTGTGGCAGTGGACGGTACAGTAACCGGTGGTAGTGGACGGTACAGTAACCTGTGGCAGTGGACGGTACAGTAACCTGTGGTAGTGACTGTACAGTAACCTGTGGTAGTGACGGTACAGTAACCTGTGGTAGTGGACGGTACAGTAACCTGTGGTAGTGGACGGTACAGTAACCTGTGGTAGTGACGGTACAGTAACCTGTGGTAGTGACGGTACAGTAACCTGTGGTAGTGACGGTACAGTAACCTGTGGTAGTGACGGTACAGTAACCTGTGGTAGTGGACGGTACAGTAACCTGTGGTAGTGGACGGTACAGTAACCTGTGGTAGTGGACGGTACAGTAACCTGTGGTAGTTGACGGTACAGTAACCTGTGGTAGTGGACGGTACAGTAACCTGTGGTAGTGGACGGTACAGTAACCTGTGGTAGTGGACGGTACAGTAACCTGATGGTAGTGGACTGTACAGTAACCGGTGGTAGTGGACGGTACAGTAACCTGTGGTAGTGACGGTACAGTAACCTGTGGTAGTGACAGTACAGTAACCTGTGGTAGTGGACGGTACAGTAACCTGTGGTAGTGGACGGTACAGTAACCTGTGGTAGTGGACGGTACAGTAACCTGTGGTAGTGACGGTACAGTAACCTGTGGCAGTGGACGGTACAGTAACCAGTGGTAGTGGACGGTACAGTAACCTGTGGCAGTGGACGGTACAGTAACCGGTGGTAGTGGACGGTACAGTAACCTGTGGCAGTGGACGGTACAGTAACCTGTGGTAGTGACTGTACAGTAACCTGTGGTAGTGACGGTACAGTAACCAGTGGTAGTGGACGGTACAGTAACCTGTGGTAGTGGACGGTACAGTAACCTGTGGTAGTGACGGTACAGTAACCTGTGGTAGTGACGGTACAGTAACCTGTGGTAGTGACGGTACAGTAACCTGTGGTAGTGACGGTACAGTAACCTGTGGTAGTGGACGGTACAGTAACCTGTGGTAGTGGACGGTACAGTAACCTGTGGTAGTGGACGGTACAGTAACCTGTGGTAGTGGACGGTACAGTAACCTGTGGTAGTGGACTGTACAGTAACCTGTGGTAGTGACGGTACAGTAACCTGTGGTAGTGGACGGATACAGTAACCTGTAGTAGTGGACGGTACAGTAACCTGTAGTAGTGGACGGTACAGTAACCTGTGGTATTGACGGTACAGTAACCTGTAGTAGTGACGGTACAGTAACCTGTGGTAGTGACGGTACAGTAACCTGTGGTAGTGACGGTACAGTAACCTGTGGTAGTGACTGGTACAGTAACCTGTGGTAGTGGACGGTACAGTAACCTGTGGTAGTGGACGGTACAGTGGACTGTGGTAGTGAACGGTACAGTAACCTGTGGCAGTGGACGGTACAGTAACCTGTGGTAGTGGACGGTACAGTAACCTGTGGCAGTGGACGGTACAGTGGACTGTGGTAGTGGACGGTACAGTAACCTGTGGTAGTGGACGGTACAGTAACCTGTGGCAGTGGACGGTACAGTAACCGGTGGTAGTGGACAGTACAGTAAACTGTGGCAGTGGACGGTACAGTAACCTGTGGTAGTGACGGTACAGTAACCTGTGGTAGTGGACGGTACAGTAACCTGTGGTAGTGGACGGTACAGTAACCTGTGGCAGTGACGGTACAGTAACCTGTGGTAGTGGACGGTACAGTAACTTGTGGTAGTGGACGGTACAGTAACCTATGGCAGTGACGGTACAGTAACCTGTGGTAGTGACGGTACAGTAACCTGTGGTAGTGGACGGTACAGTAACCTGTGGCAGTGGACGGTACAGTGGACTGTGGTAGTGGACGGTACAGTAACCGGTGGTAGTGGACGGTACAGTAACCTGTGGTAGTGGACGGTACAGTAACCTGTGGTAGTGGACGGTACAGTAACCTGTGGTAGTGGACGGTACAGTAACCTGTGGCAGTGGACGGTACAGTAACCTGTGGTAGTGGACGGTACAGTAACCTGTGGCAGTGGACGGTACAGTAACCTGTAGTAGTGACGGTACAGTAACCTGTGGTAGTGGACGGTACAGTAACCTGTGGTAGTGGACGGTACAGTAACCTGTGGTAGTGACGGTACAGTAACCTGTGGTAGTGACGGTACAGTAACCTAGTGGTAGTGGACGGTACAGTAACCTGTGGTAGTGGACGGTACAGTAACCTGTGGTAGTGACGGTACAGTAACCTGTGGTAGTGACGGTACAGTAACCTGTGGTAGTGGACGGTACAGTAACCTGTGGTAGTGACGGTACAGTAACCTGTGGTAGTGGACGGTACAGTAACCTGTGGTAGTGGACGGTACAGTAACCTGTGGTAGTGGACGGTACAGTAACCTGTGGTAGTTGACGGTACAGTAACCTGTAGTAGTGGACGGTACAGTAACCTGTGGTAGTGGACGGTACAGTAACCTGTGGTAGTGGACGGTACAGTAACCGATGGTAGTGGACTGTACAGTAACCGGTGGTAGTGGACGGTACAGTAACCTGTGGTAGTGACGGTACAGTAACCTGTGGTAGTGACGGTACAGTAACCTGTGGTAGTGGACGGTACAGTAACCTGTGGTAGTGGACGGTACAGTAACCTGTGGTAGTGGACTGTACAGTAACCTGTGGTAGTGACGGTACAGTAACCTGTGGTAGTGGACGGTACAGTAACCTGTGGTAGTGACGGTACAGTAACCTGTGGTAGTGGACGGTACAGTAACCAGTGGTAGTGGACGGTACAGTAACCTGTGGTAGTGGACGGTACAGTAACCGGTGGTAGTGGACGGTACAGTAACCTGTGGCAGTGGACGGTACAGTAACCTGTGGTAGTGACTGTACAGTAACCTGTGGTAGTGACGGTACAGTAACCATGTGGTAGTGGACGGTACAGTAACCTGTGGTAGTGGACGGTACAGTAACCTGTGGTAGTGACGGTACAGTAACCTGTGGTAGTGACGGTACAGTAACCTGTGGTAGTGACGGTACAGTAACCTGTGGTAGTGACGGTACAGTAACCTGTGGTAGTGGACGGTACAGTAACCTGTGGTAGTGGACGGTACAGTAACCTGTGGTAGTGGACGGTACAGTAACCTGTGGTAGTGGACGGTACAGTAACCTGTGGTAGTGGACTGTACAGTAACCTGTGGTAGTGACGGTACAGTAACCTGTGGTAGTGGACGATACAGTAACCTGTGGTAGTGGACGGTACAGTAACCTGTAGGTAGTGGACGGTACAGTAACCTGTGGTAGTGACGGTACAGTAACCTGTAGTAGTGACGGTACAGTAACCTGTGGTAGTGACGGTACAGTAACCTGTGGTAGTGACGGTACAGTAACCTGTGGTAGTGACGGTACAGTAACCTGTGGTAGTGGACGGTACAGTAACCTGTGGTAATGGACGGTACAGTGGACCTGTGGTAGTGAACGGTACAGTAACCTGTGGCAGTGGACGGTACAGTAACCTGTGGCAGTGGACGGTACAGTAACCTGTGGCAGTAGGACGGTACAGTGGACTGTGGTAGTGGACGGTACAGTAACCTGTGGTAGTGGACGGTACAGTAACCTGTGGCAGTGGACGGTACAGTAACCGGTGGTAGTGGACAGGTACAGTAACCTGTGGTAGTGGACGGTACAGTAACCTGTGGTAGTGACGGTACAGTAACCTGTGGTAGTGGACGGTACAGTAACCTGTGGTAGTGGACGGTACAGTAACCTGTGGTAGTGGACGGTACAGTAACCTGTGGTAGTGGACGGTACAGTAACCTGTGGTAGTGGACGGTACAGTAACCTGTGGTAGTGACGGTACAGTAACCTGTGGTAGTGACGGTACAGTAACCTGTGGTAGTGGACGGTACAGTAACCTGTGGCAGTGGACGGTACAGTGAACTGTGGTAGTGGACGGTACAGTAACCGGTGGTAGTGGACGGTACAGTAACCTGTGGTAGTGGACGGTACAGTAACCTGTGGTAGTGGACGGTACAGTAACCTGTGGTAGTGGACGGTACAGTAACCTGTGGCAGTGGACGGTACAGTAACCTGTGGTAGTGGACGGTACAGTAACCTGTGGTAGTGGACGGTACAGTAACCTGTGGTAGTGACGGTACAGTAACCTGTGGTAGTGGACGGTACAGTAACCTGTGGTAGTGGACGGTACAGTAACCTGTGGTAGTGGACGGTACAGTAACCTGTGGTAGTGGACGGTACAGTAACCTGTGGTAGTGGACGGTACAGTAACCTGTGGTAGTGGACGGTACAGTAACCTGTGGTAGTGGACTGGTACAGTAACCGGTGGTAGTAGACTGTACAGTAACCGGTGGTAGTGGACGGTACAGTAACCTGTGGTAGTGACGGTACAGTAACCTGTGGTAGTGGACGGTACAGTAACCTGTGGTAGTTGACGGTACAGTAACCTGTGGTAGTGGACGGTACAGTAACCTGTGGTAGTGGACGGTACAGTAACCTGTGGTAGTGGACGGTACAGTAACCGATGGTAGTGGACTGTACAGTAACCGGTGGTAGTGGACGGTACAGTAACCTGTGGTAGTGACGGTACAGTAACCTGTGGTAGTGACAGTACAGTAACCTGTGGTAGTGGACGGTACAGTAACCTGTGGTAGTGGACGGTACAGTAACCTGTGGTAGTGACGGTACAGTAACCTGTGGCAGTGGACGGTACAGTAACCTGTGGTAGTGGACGGTACAGTAACCTGTGGCAGTGGACGGTACAGTAACCGGTGGTAGTGGACGGTACAGTAACCGGTGGTAGTGGACGGTACAGTAACCTGTGGTAGTGGACGGTACAGTAACCTGTGGTAGTGACTGTACAGTAACCTGTGGTAGTGACGGTACAGTAACCAGTGGTAGTGGACGGTACAGTAACCTGTGGTAGTGGACGGTACAGTAACCTGTGGTAGTGACGGTACAGTAACCTGTGGTAGTGACGGTACAGTAACCTGTGGTAGTGACGGTACAGTAACCTGTGGTCGTGACGGTACAGTAACCTGTGGTAGTGGACGGTACAGTAACCTGTGGTAGTGGACGGTACAGTAACCTGTGGTAGTGGACGGTACAGTAACCTGTGGTAGTGGACGGTACAGTAACCTGTGGTAGTGGACTGTACAGTAACCTGTGGTAGTGACGGTACAGTAACCTGTGGTAGTGGACGATACAGTAACCTGTGGTAGTGGACGGTACAGTAACCTGTAGTAGTGGACGGTACAGTAACCTGTGGTAGTGACGGTACAGTAACCAGTAGTAGTGACGGTACAGTAACCTGTGGTAGTGACGGTACAGTAACCTGTGGTAGTGACGGTACAGTAACCTGTGGTAGTGACGGTACAGTAACCTGTGGTAGTGGACGGTACAGTAACCTGTGGTAATGGACGGTACAGTGGACTGTGGTAGTGAACGGTACAGTAACCTGTGGCAGTGGACGGTACAGTAACCTGTGGTAGTGGACGGTACAGTAACCTATGGCAGTGGACGGTACAGTGGACTGTGGTAGTGGACGGTACAGTAACCTGTGGTAGTGGACGGTACAGTAACCTGTGGTAGTGGATGGTACAGTAACCTGTGGCAGTGGACGGTAACCTGTGGTAGTGGACGGTACAGTAACCTGTGGTAGTGGACGGTACAGTAACCTGTGGTAGTGGACGGTACAGTGAACTGTAGGTAGTGGACGGTACAGTAACCTGTGGTAGTGGACGGTACAGTAACCTGTGGTAGTGACGGTACAGTAACCTGTGGTAGTGGACGGTACAGTAACCTGTGGTAGTGGACGGTACAGTAACCTGTGGTAGTGGACGGTACAGTAACCTGTGGTAGTGACGGTACAGTAACCTGTGGTAGTGGACGGTACAGTAACCTGTGGTCAGTGGACGGTACAGTGGACTGTGGTAGTGGACGGTACAGTAACCGGTGGTAGTGGACGGTACAGTAACCTGTGGTAGTGGACGGTACAGTAACCTGTGGTAGTGGACGGTACAGTAACCTGTGGTAGTGGACGGTACAGTAACCTGTGGCAGTGGACGGTACAGTAACCGGTGGTAGTGGACGGTACAGTAACCTGTGGCAGTGGACGGTACAGTAACCTGTAGTAGTGACGGTACAGTAACCTGTGGTAGTGGACGGTACAGTAACCTGTGGTAGTGGACGGTACAGTAACCTGTGGTAGTGGACGGTACAGTAACCTGTGGTAGTGGACGGTACAGTAACCTGTGGTAGTGGACGGTACAGTAACCTGTGGTAGTGGATGGTACAGTAACCGGTGGTAGTAGACTGTACAGTAACCGGTGGTAGTGGACGGTACAGTAACCTGTGGTAGTGACGGTACAGTAACCTGTGGTAGTGACGGTACAGTAACCTGTGGTAGTGGACGGTACAGTAACCTGTGGCAGTGGACGGTACAGTAACCTGTGGTAGTGGACGGTACAGTAACCTGTGGTAGTGGACGGTACAGTAACCTGTGGTAGTGACGGTACAGTACCCTGTGGTAGTGACGTACAGTAACCTGTGGTAGTGGACGGTACAGTAACCTGTGGTAGTGGACGGTACAGTAACATGTGGTAGTGGACTGTACAGTAACCTGTGGTAGTGACGGTACAGTAACCTGTGGTAGTGGACGGTACAGTAACCTGTGGTAGTGACGGTACAGTAACCTGTGGCAGTGGACGGTACAGTAACCAGTGGTAGTGGACGGTACAGTAACCTGTGGCAGTGGACGGTACAGTAACCGGTGGTAGTGGACGGTACAGTAACCTGTGGTAGTGACGGTACAGTAACCTGTGGTAGTGGACGGTACAGTAACCTGTGGTAGTTGACGGTACAGTAACCTGTGGTAGTGGACGGTACAGTAACCTGTGGTAGTGGACGGTACAGTAACCTGTGGTAGTGGACGGTACAGTAACCGATGGTAGTGGACTGTACAGTAACCGGTGGTAGTGGACGGTACAGTAACCTGTGGTAGTGACGGTACAGTAACCTGTGGTAGTGACAGTACAGTAACCTGTGGTAGTGGACGGTACAGTAACCTGTGGTAGTGGACGGTACAGTAACCTGTAGTAGTGACGGTACAGTAACCTGTGGCAGTGGACGGTACAGTAACCAGTGGTAGTGGACGGTACAGTAACCTGTGGTAGTGGACGGTACAGTAACCTGTGGTAGTGGACGGTACAGTAACCTGTGGTAGTGGACGGTACAGTAACCTGTGGTAGTGACTGTACAGTAACCTGTGGTAGTGACGGTACAGTAACCTGTGGTAGTGGACGGTACAGTAACCTGTGGTAGTGGACGGTACAGTAACCTGTGGTAGTGGACGGTACAGTAACCTGTGGTAGTGACGGTACAGTAACCTGTGGTAGTGACGGTACAGTAACCTGTGGTAGTGGACGGTACAGTAACCTGTGGTAGTGGACGGTACAGTAACCTGTGGTAGTGGACGGTACAGTAACCTGTGGTAGTGGACGGTACAGTAACCTGTGGTAGTGGACGGTACAGTAACCTGTGGTAGTGGACGGTACAGTAACCTGTGGTAGTGGACGGTACAGTAACCTGTGGTAGTGGACGGTACAGTAACCTGTGGTAGTGGACGGTACAGTAACCTGTGGTAGTGGACGGTACAGTAACCTGTGGTAGTGACGGTACAGTAACCTGTGGTAGTGGACGGTACAGTAACCTGTGGTAGTGGACGGTACAGTAACCTGTGGTAGTGGACGGTACAGTAACCTGTGGTAGTGGACGGTACAGTAACCTGTGGTAGTGGACGGTACAGTAACCTGTGGTAGTGGACGGTACAGTAACCTGTGGTAGTGGATGGTACAGTAACCGGTGGTAGTGGACTGTACAGTAACCTGTGGTAGTGGACGGTACAGTAACCTGTGGTAGTGACGGTACAGTAACCTGTGGTAGTGGACGGTACAGTAACCTGTGGTAGTGGACGGTACAGTAACCTGTGGTAGTGGACGGTACAGTAACCTGTGGTAGTGGACGGTACAGTAACCTGTGGTAGTGGACGGTACAGTAACCTGTGGTAGTGGACTGTACAGTAACCTGTGGTAGTGGACGGTACAGTAACCTGTGGTAGTGACGGTACAGTAACCTGTGGTAGTGACAGTACAGTAACCTGTGGTAGTGGACGGTACAGTAACCTGTGGTAGTGGACGGTACAGTAACCTGTGGTAGTGACGGTACAGTAACCTGTGGTAGTGGACGGTACAGTAACCTGTGGTAGTGGACGGTACAGTAACCTGTGGTAGTGGACGGTACAGTAACCTGTGGTAGTGGACGGTACAGTAACCTGTGGTAGTGGACGGTACAGTAACCTGTGGTAGTGGACGGTACAGTAACCTGTGGTAGTGACGGTACAGTAACCTGTGGTAGTGACGGTACAGTAACCTGTGGTAGTGGACGGTACAGTAACCTGTGGTAGTGGACGGTACAGTAACCTGTGGTAGTGACGGTACAGTAACCTGTGGTAGTGACGGTACAGTAACCTGTGGTAGTGACGGTACAGTAACCTGTGGTAGTGACGGTACAGTAACCTGTGGTAGTGGACGGTACAGTAACCTGTGGTAGTGGACGGTACAGTAACCTGTGGTAGTGGACGGTACAGTAACCTGTGGTAGTGGACGGTACAGTAACCTGTGGTAGTGGACTGTACAGTAACCTGTGGTAGTGACGGTACAGTAACCTGTGGTAGTGGACGGTACAGTAACCTGTGGTAGTGGACGGTACAGTAACCTGTAGTAGTGGACGGTACAGTAACCTGTGGTAGTGACGGTACAGTAACCTGTAGTAGTGACGGTACAGTAACCTGTGGTAGTGACGGTACAGTAACCTGTGGTAGTGACGGTACAGTAACCTGTGGTAGTGACGGTACAGTAACCTGTGGTAGTGGACGGTACAGTAACCTGTGGTAATGGACGGTACAGTGGACTGTGGTAGTGAACGGTACAGTAACCTGTGGCAGTGGACGGTACAGTAACCTGTGGTAGTGGACGGTACAGTAACCTGTGGCAGTGGACGGTACAGTGGACTGTGGTAGTGGACGGTACAGTAACCTGTGGTAGTGGACGGTACAGTAACCTGTGGTAGTGGATGGTACAGTAACCTGTGGCAGTGGACGGTAACCTGTGGTAGTGGACGGTACAGTAACCTGTGGTAGTGGACGGTACAGTAACCTGTGGTAGTGGACGGTACAGTGGACTGTGGTAGTGGACGGTACAGTAACCTGTGGTAGTGGACGGTACAGTAACCTGTGGCAGTGGACGGTACAGTAACCTGTGGTAGTGGACGGTACAGTAACCTGTGGTAGTGGACGGTACAGTAACCTGTGGCAGTGACGGTACAGTAACCTGTGGTAGTGACGGTACAGTAACCTGTGGTAGTGGACGGTACAGTAACCTGTGGTAGTGGACGGTACAGTGACCTGTGGTAGTGGACGGTACAGTAACCGGTGGTAGTGGACGGTACAGTAACCTGTGGTAGTGGACGGTACAGTAACCTGTGGTAGTGGACGGTACAGTAACCTGTGGTAGTGGACGGTACAGTAACCTGTGGTAGTGGACGGTACAGTAACCTGTGGTAGTGGACGGTACAGTAACCTGTGGCAGTGGACGGTACAGTAACCTGTGGTAGTGGACGGTACAGTAACCTGTGGTAGTGGACGGTACAGTAACCTGTGGTAGTGGACGGTACAGTAACCTGTGGTAGTGGACGGTACAGTAACCTGTGGTAGTGGACGGTACAGTAACCTGTGGTAGTGGACGGTACAGTAACCTGTGGTAGTGGATGGTACAGTAACCGGTGGTAGTAGACTGTACAGTAACCGGTGGTAAGTGGACGGTACAGTAACCTGTGGTAGTGACGGTACAGTAACCTGTGGTAGTGACGGTACAGTAACCTGTGGTAGTGGACGGTACAGTAACCTGTGGCAGTGGACGGTACAGTAACCTGTGGTAGTGGACGGTACAGTAACCTGTGGTAGTGGACGGTACAGTAACCTGTGGTAGTGACGGTACAGTAACCTGTGGTAGTGACAGTACAGTAACCTGTGGTAGTGGACGGTACAGTAACCTGTGGTAGTGGACGGTACAGTAACCTGTGGTAGTGGACTGTACAGTAACCTGTGGTAGTGACGGTACAGTAACCTGTGGTAGTGGACGGTACAGTAACCTGTGGTAGTGACGGTACAGTAACCTGTGGTAGTGGACGGTACAGTAACCTGTGGTAGTGGACGGTACAGTAACCTGTGGTAGTGGACGGTACAGTAACCGGTGGTAGTGGACGGTACAGTAACCTGTGGTAGTGGACGGTACAGTAACCTGTGGTAGTGGACGGTACAGTAACCTGTGGTAGTGACGGTACAGTAACCTGTGGTAGTGGACGGTACAGTAACCTGTGGTAGTGGACGGTACAGTAACCTGTGGTAGTGGACGGTACAGTAACCTGTGGTAGTGGACTGTACAGTAACCTGTGGTAGTGGACGGTACAGTAACCTGTGGTAGTGACGGTACAGTAACCTGTGGTAGTGACGGTACAGTAACCTGTGGTAGTGGACGGTACAGTAACCTGTGGTAGTGGACGGTACAGTAACCTGTGGTAGTGGACGGTACAGTAACCTGTGGTAGTGGACGGTACAGTAACCTGTGGTAGTGGACGGTACAGTAACCTGTGGTAGTGGACGGTACAGTAACCTGTGGTAGTGGACGGTACAGTAACCTGTGGTAGTGGACGGTACAGTAACCTGTGGTAGTGACGGTACAGTAACCTGTGGTAGTGGACGGTACAGTAACCTGTGGTAGTGGACGGTACAGTAACCTGTGGTAGTGGACGGTACAGTAACCTGTGGTAGTGACGGTACAGTAACCTGTGGTAGTGGACGGTACAGTAACCTGTGGTAGTGGACGGTACAGTAACCTGTGGTAGTGACGGTACAGTAACCTGTGGTAGTGGACGGTACAGTAACCTGTGGTAGTGGACGGTACAGTAACCTGTGGTAGTGGACGGTACAGTAACCTGTGGTAGTGGACGGTACAGTAACCTGTGGTAGTGGACGGTACAGTAACCTGTGGTAGTGACGGTACAGTAACCTGTGGTAGTGGACGGTACAGTAACCTGTGGTAGTGGACGGTACAGTAACCTGTGGTAGTGGACGGTACAGTAACCTGTGGTAGTGACGGTACAGTAACCTGTGGTAGTGGACGGTACAGTAACCTGTGGTAGTGACGGTACAGTAACCTGTGGTAGTGACGGTACAGTAACCTGTGGTAGTGGACGGTACAGTAACCTGTGGTAGTGGACGGTACAGTAACCTGTGGTAGTGGACGGTACAGTGGACTGTGGTAGTGACGGTACAGTAACCTGTGGCAGTGGACGGTACAGTAACCTGTGGTAGTGGACGGTACAGTAACCTGTGGTAGTGGACGGTACAGTGACCTGTGGTAGTGGACGGTACAGTAACCTGTGGTAGTGGACGGTACAGTAACCTGTGGTAGTGGACGGTACAGTAACCTGTGGCAGTGGACGGTACAGTAACCTGTGGTAGTGGACGGTACAGTAACCTGTGGTAGTGGACGGTACAGTAACCTGTGGTAGTGGACGGTACAGTAACCTGTGGTAGTGGACGGTACAGTAACCTGTGGTAGTGACGGTACAGTAACCTGTGGTAGTGACGGTACAGTAACCTGTGGCAGTGGACGGTACAGTAACCTGTGGTAGTGGACGGTACAGTAACCTGTGGTAGTGGACGGTACAGTAACCTGTGGTAGTGACGGTACAGTAACCTGTGGTAGTGGACGGTACAGTAACCTGTGGTAGTGGACGGTACAGTGGACTGTGGTAGTGGACGGTACAGTAACCTGTGGTAGTGACGGTACAGTAACCTGTGGTAGTGGACGGTACAGTAACCTGTGGTAGTGGACGGTACAGTAACCTGTGGTAGTGGACGGTACAGTGAACTGTGGTAGTGGACGGTACAGTAACCTGTGGTAGTGGACGGTACAGTAACCTGTGGTAGTGGACGGTACAGTAACCTGTGGTAGTGGACGGTACAGTAACCTGTGGTAGTGGACGGTACAGTAACCTGTGGTAGTGGACGGTACAGTAACCTGTGGTAGTGGACGGTACAGTAACCTGTGGTAGTGGACGGTACAGTAACCTGTGGTAGTGGACGGTACAGTAACCTGTGGTAGTGGACGGTACAGTAACCTGTGGTAGTGGACGGTACAGTAACCTAGTGGCAGTGACGGTACAGTAACCTGTGGTAGTGGACGGTACAGTAACCTGTGGTAGTGGACGGTACAGTAACCTGTGGTCAGTGGACGGTACAGTGGACTGTGGTAGTGGACGGTACAGTAACCGGTGGTAGTGGACGGTACAGTAACCTGTGGTAGTGGACGGTACAGTAACCTGTGGTAGTGGACGGTACAGTAACCTGTGGTAGTGGACGGTACAGTAACCTGTGGTAGTGGACGGTACAGTAACCTGTGGTAGTGGACGGTACAGTAACCTGTGGTAGTGGACGGTACAGTAACCTGTAGGTAGTGGACGGTACAGTAACCTGTGGTAGTGGACGGTACAGTAACCTGTGGTAGTGGACGGTACAGTAACCTGTGGTAGTGGACGGTACAGTAACCTGTGGTAGTGGACGGTACAGTAACCTGTGGTAGTGGACGGTACAGTAACCTGTGGTAGTGGACGGTACAGTAACCGGTGGTAGTGGACTGTACAGTAACCGGTGGTAGTGGACGGTACAGTAACCTGTGGTAGTGACGGTACAGTAACCTGTGGTAGTGACGGTACAGTAACCTGTGGTAGTGGACGGTACAGTAACCTGTGGTAGTGGACGGTACAGTAACCTGTGGTAGTGGACGGTACAGTAACCTGTGGTAGTGGACGGTACAGTAACCTGTGGTAGTGGACGGTACAGTAACCTGTGGTAGTGGACGGTACAGTAACCTGTGGTAGTGGACGGTACAGTAACCTGTGGTAGTGGACGGTACAGTAACCTGTGGTAGTGGACGGTACAGTAACCTGTGGTAGTGGACGGTACAGTAACCTGTGGTAGTGGACGGTACAGTAACCTGTGGTAGTGACGGTACAGTAACCTGTGGTAGTGGACGGTACAGTAACCTGTGGTAGTGGACGGTACAGTAACCTGTGGTAGTGGACGGTACAGTAACCTGTGGTAGTGGACGGTACAGTAACCTGTGGTAGTGGACGGTACAGTAACCTGTGGTAGTGGACGGTACAGTAACCTGTGGTAGTGGACGGTACAGTAACCTGTGGTAGTGGACGGTACAGTAACCTGTGGTAGTGGACGGTACAGTAACCTGTGGTAGTGGACGGTACAGTAACCTGTGGTAGTGGACGGTACAGTAACCTGTGGTAGTGGACGGTACAGTAACCTGTGGTAGTGACGGTACAGTAACCTGTGGTAGTGGACGGTACAGTAACCTGTGGTAGTGGACGGTACAGTAACCTGTGGTAGTGGACGGTACAGTAACCTGTGGTAGTGGACGGTACAGTAACCTGTGGTAGTGGACGGTACAGTAACCTGTGGTAGTGGACGGTACAGTAACCTGTGGTAGTGGACGGTACAGTAACCTGTGGTAGTGGACGGTACAGTAACCTGTGGTAGTGGACGGTACAGTAACCTGTGGTAGTGGACGGTACAGTAACCTGTGGTAGTGGACGGTACAGTAACCTGTGGTAGTGACGGTACAGTAACCTGTGGTAGTGACGGTACAGTAACCTGTGGTAGTGGACGGTACAGTAACCTGTGGTAGTGGACGGTACAGTAACCTGTGGTAGTGGACGGTACAGTAACCTGTGGTAGTGGACGGTACAGTAACCTGTGGTAGTGGACGGTACAGTAACCTGTGGTAGTGGACGGTACAGTAACCTGTGGCAGTGGACGGTACAGTAACCTGTGGTAGTGGACGGTACAGTAACCTGTGGTAGTGGACGGTACAGTAACCTGTGGTAGTGACGGTACAGTAACCTGTGGTAGTGGACGGTACAGTAACCTGTGGTAGTGGACGGTACAGTAACCTGTGGTAGTGGACGGTACAGTAACCTGTGGTAGTGGACGGTACAGTAACCTGTGGTAGTGGACGGTACAGTAACCTGTGGTAGTGACGGTACAGTAACCTGTGGTAGTGACGGTACAGTAACCTGTGGTAGTGGACGGTACAGTAACCTGTGGCAGTGGACGGTACAGTGACCTGTGGTAGTGGACGGTACAGTAACCTGTGGTAGTGGACGGTACAGTAACCTGTGGTAGTGGACGGTACAGTAACCTGTGGTAGTGGACGGTACAGTAACCTGTGGTAGTGGACGGTACAGTAACCTGTGGTAGTGGACGGTACAGTAACCTGTGGTAGTGGACGGTACAGTGGACTGTAGTAGTGGACGGTACAGTAACCTGTGGTAGTGACGGTACAGTAACCTGTGGCAGTGGACGGTACAGTAACCTGTGGTAGTGGACGGTACAGTAACCTGTGGTAGTGGACGGTACAGTAACCTGTGGTAGTGGACGGTACAGTAACCGGTGGTAGTGACGGTACAGTAACCTGTGGTAGTGGACGGTACAGTAACCTGTGGTAGTGGACGGTACAGTGGACTGTGGTAGTGGACGGTACAGTAACCTGTGGTAGTGACGGTACAGTAACCTGTGGTAGTGGACGGTACAGTAACCGGTGGTAGTAGACTGTACAGTAACCGGTGGTAGTGGACGGTACAGTAACCTGTGGTAGTGACGGTACAGTAACCTGTGGTAGTGACGGTACAGTAACCTGTGGTAGTGGACGGTACAGTAACCTGTGGCAGTGGACGGTACAGTAACCTGTGGTAGTGGACGGTACAGTAACCTGTGGTAGTGGACGGTACAGTAACCTGTGGTAGTGACGGTACAGTAACCTGTGGTAGTGACGTACAGTAACCTGTGGTAGTGGACGGTACAGTAACCTGTGGTAGTGGACGGTACAGTAACCTGTGGTAGTGGACTGTACAGTAATCCTGTGGTAGTGACGGTACAGTAACCTGTGGTAGTGGACGGTACAGTAACCTGTGGTAGTGACGGTACAGTAACCTGTGGCAGTGGGCGGTACAGTAACCAGTGGTAATGGACGGTACAGTAACCTGTGGCAGTGGACGGTACAGTAACCGGTGGTAGTGGACGGTACAGTAACCTGTGGTAGTGACGGTACAGTAACCTGTGGTAGTGGACGGTACAGTAACCTGTGGTAGTGTACGGTACAGTAACCTGTGGTAGTGGACGGTACAGTAACCTGTGGTAGTGGACGGTACAGTAACCGATGGTAGTGGACTGTACAGTAACCGGTGGTAGTGGACGGTACAGTAACCTGTGGTAGTGACGGTACAGTAACCTGTGGTAGTGACAGTACAGTAACCTGTGGTAGTGGACGGTACAGTAACCTGTGGTAGTGGACGGTACAGTA